>NC_053023.1:675260968-675374590 GCF_003073215.2 Triticum urartu
AAGCTTGCAAGCAAACAACTAAGGAGTTAGTCACGAGGTGATGTATTACTGAACGAGTAAAGAGACTTGCGGGTAACGAGATTGAACTAGGTATGAAGATACCGACGATCGAATCTCAGGCGAGTAACAAACTAATGGACAAAGGGAATTACTTATGTTGTCATAACGGTTCGACCGATAAAGATCTTCGTAGAATATATAGGAGCCAATATGGGCATCCAGGTTCCACTATTGGTTATGACCAGATAGGTGTCTTGGTCATGTCTACATAGTTCTCGAACCCGTAGGGTCTGCACGCTTAATGTTTGATGATGATATAGTATTATATGAGTTATGTGATTTGGTGACCGAATGTTGTTTGGAGTCCCGGATGAGATCATGGACATGACGAGGAGTCTCGAAATGGTCGAGAGGTAAATATTGATATATAGGACGAGGGTATTCGGACACTGAAAGTGATTTGGGGTACTGGGTACTTATCAGGTCACTAGAAGGGGTTCCGGGCATCCCCGGGAAAAGATATGGGCCTTATGGGCCAAGAGGGGAAACGCCCAGCCACACCCCATATGGGCTGGCCTAAGAAGGGGAAGCAAAGGGGAGAAGGGAAAGGAAAATGTGGATTAGGATTCCCACTTCCTTCCCTCTCCCCCTCTTTCCTTCTCCCTCGGTTAAATATGGGGGGGGGGCACTTGGGGAGGACCCCAAGTAGGATTCGTCCTACTTGGGGCGCCTCCTAGCAGCCTTCCCTCTCCCTCCCACCTATACATATATGTGGGGGGGGGGGGGCGCCCTAGCACACACCAGATCAATTGTTAGCCGTGTGCGGCATCCCCCTCCACCGTTTACATCCCCGGTCATATTTTCATAGTGCTTAGGCGAAGCCCTGCAGAGATCAATTCACCATCATCGTCACCACGCCGTCGTGCTGATGGAACTCATCTACTACCTCAACGTCTTGCTGGATCAAGAAGGCGAGGGACATCACCGAGCTAAACGTGTGCAGAACGCGGAGGTGCCGTACGTTCGGTACTAGATCGGTTGGATCGTGAAGAAAGTTTGAATAAATCAACCACGTTGTGAAACGCTTCCGCTTATGGTCTACGAGGGTACGTGGACACACTCTCCCCCTCGTTGCTATGCATCTCCATGGATAGATCATTGCGTGTGCGTAGAATTTTTTTGTTTTCCATGCAAATGATTCCCAACACGTCGCTCCTCCCGCATCCTCTTCCTCTCCCTCTCTCAATCTCCTTTGCAAAACCTAACCCGCGCCTGCACACTGAAGGAAATATGCCCTAGAGGCAATAATAAAGTTATTATTTATTTCCTTATATCATGATAAATGTTTATTATTCATGCTAGAATTGTATTAACCGAAAACATAATACATGTGTGAATACATAGACAAACAGAGTGTCACTAGTATGCCTCTACTTGACTAGCTCATTAATCGAAGATGGTTATGTTTCCTAACCATAGACATGAGTTGTCATTTGATTAACGGGATCACATCATTAGGAGAATGATGTGATTGACAAAGAGTGGTCTATTTTTGATGAATCTCGATAGTAGTGATACACATATTCATAATATTGAAGCCAAAAGATGCAGAGTTGATAATGATAGTGCAACTTATTTGTGGCATTGCCGTTTAGGTCATATCAGTGTAAAGCACATGAAGAAACTCCATACTGATGGACTTTTGGAACCACTTGATTATGAATCACTTGGTACTTGCGAACCGTTCCTTATGGGCAAGATGACCAAAACACCGTTCTCCGGTACTATGGAGAGAGCAACAGATTTTTTGGAAATCATACATACAGATGTATGTGGTCCGATGAATGTTGAGGCTCGTGGCGGATATCGTTATTTTCTCACCTTCAGAGATGATTTAAGCAGATATGGGTATATCGACTTAATGAAGCATAAGTCTGAAACGTTTGGAAAGTTCAAAGAATTTCAGAGTGAAGTTGAAAATCATTGTAACAAGAAAATAAAGTTTCTACGATCGGATTGTGGAGGAGAATATTTGAGTTACGAGTTTGGTCTACATTTGAAACAATGCGGAATAGTTTCGCAACTCACGCAACCCGGAACACCACAGCAAAATGGTGTGTCCAAACGTTGTAATCGTACTTTACTAGATATGGTGCGATCTATGATGTCTCTTACTGATTTACTGCTATCGTTTTGGGGTTATGCTCTAGAGACGGCCGCATTTACGTTAAATAGGACACCATCGAAATCCGTTGAGACGACGCCTTATGAACTATGGTTTGGCAAGAAACCAAAGTTGTCATTTCTAAAAGTTTGGGGTTGCGATGCTTATGTGAAAAAGCTTCAACCTGATAAGCTCAAACCAAATCGGAGAAATGTGTCTTCATAGGATACCCAAAGGAGACTGTTGGGTACACCTATCACAGATCCGAAGGCAAGACTTTTGTTGCTAAATTTGGAGTTTTTCTAGAGAAGGAGTTTCTCTCGAAAGAAGTGAGTGGGAGGAAAGTAGAACTTGATGAGGTAACTGTACCTGCTCCTCTATTGGAGAGTAGTTCATCACAGAAACCGGTTTCTGTGACACCTACACCAATTAGTCAGGAAGTTAATGATGATGATCATGGAACTTCAGATCAAGTTGCTACTGAACCTCATAGATCAACCAGAATAAGATCCGCACCAGAGTGGTACGGTAATCCTGTTCTGGAAGTCATGCTACTAGATCATGATGAACCCACGAACTATGAAGAAGCGATGGTGAGCCTAGATTCCCCAAAATGGCTTGAGGCCATGAAATCTGAGATGGGATCCATGTATGAGAACAAAGTGTGGACTTTGGTTGACTTGCCTGATGATCGGCAAGCAATTGAGAATAAATGGATCTTCAAGAAGAAGACTGACGCTGACGGTAATATTACTGTCTACAAAGCTCGACTTGTTGCGAAATGTTTTCGACAAGTTCAAGGGATTGACTACGATGAGACCTTCTCACCCGTAGCGATGCTTAAGTCTGTCCAAATCATGTTAGCAATTGCCGCATTTTATGATTATGAAATTTGTCAAATGGATGTCAAAACTGCATTCCTGAATGGATTTCTGGAAGAAGATTTGTATATGATGCAACCGAAAGGTTTTGTCGGTCCAAAGGGAGCTAACAAAGTGTGCAAGCTCCAGCGATCCATTTATGGACTGGTGCAAGCCTCTCGGAGTTGGAATAAACGCTTTGATAGTGTGATCAAAGCATTTGGTTTTGTACAGACTTTTGGAGAAGCCTGTATTTACAAGAAAGTGAGTGGGAGCTCTTAGCATTTCTGATATTATATGTGGATGACATATTACTAATTGGAAATGATATAGAATTTCTGGATAGCATAAAGGGATACTTGAATAAGAGTTTTTCAATGAAAGACCTCGGTGAAGCTGCTTACATATTAGGCATTAAGATCTATAGAGATAGATCAAAACGCTTAATTGGACTTTCACAAAGCACATACCTTGACAAAGTTTTGAAGAAGTTCAAAATGGATCAAGCAAAGAAAGGGTTCTTGCCTGTGTTACAAGGTGTGAAGTTGAGTAAGACTCAATGCCCGACCACTGCAGAAGATAGAAAGAAAATGAAAGATGTTCCCTATGCTTCAGCCATAGGCTCTATCATGTATGCAATGCTGTGTACCAGACCTGATGTGTGCCTTGCTATAAGTCTAGCAGGGAGGTACCAAAGTAATCCAGGAGTGGATCACTGGACATCGGTCAAGAACATCCTGAAGTACCTGAAAAGGACTAAGGATATGTTTCTCGTTTATGGAGGTGACAAAGAGCTCATCATAAACGGTTACGTTGATGCAAGCTTTGACACTGATCCGGACGATTCTAAATCGCAAACCGGATACGTGTTTTACATTGAACGGTGGAGCTGTCAGTTGGTGCAGTTCTAAACAAAGCGTTGTGGCGGGATCTACATGTGAAGCGGAGTACATAGTTGCTTCGGAAGCAACAAATGAAGGAGTCTGGATTAAGGAGTTCATATCCGATCTAGGTGTCACACCTAGTGCATCGGGTCCAATGAAAATCTTTTGTGACAATACTGGAGCAATAGCCTTGGCGAAGGAATCTAGATTTCACAAGAGAACCAAGCACATCAAGAGACGCTTCAATTCCATCCGGGATTTAGTCCAGGTGGGAGAGATAGAAATTTGCAAGATACATACGGATCTGAATGTTGCAGACCCGTTGACTAAGCCTCTTCCACGAGCAAAACATGATCAGCACCTAGGCTCCATGGGTGTTAGAATCATTACAGTGTAATCTAGATTATTGACTCTAGTGCAAGTGGGAGACTGAAGGAAATATGCCCTAGAGGCAATAATAAAGTTATTATTTATTTCCTTATATCATGATAAATGTTTATTATACATGCTAGAATTGTATTAACCGGAAACATAATACATGTGTGAATACATAGACAAACAGAGTATCACTAGTATGCCTCTACTTGACTAGCTCGTTAATAGAAGATGGTTATGTTTCCTAACCATAGACATGAGTTGTCATTTGATTAACGGGATCACATCATTAGGAGAATGATGTGATTGACACGACCCATTCCGTTAGCTTAGCACACGATCGTTTAGTATGTTGCTATTGCTTTCTTCATGACTTATACATGTTCCTATGACTATGAGATTATGCAACTCCCGTTTACTGGAGGAACACTTTGTGTGCTACCAAACATCACGACGTAAATGGGTGATTATAAAGGTGCTCTACAGGTGTCTCCGAAGGTACTTGTTGGGTTGGCGTATTTCGAGATTAGGATTTGTTAATCTGATTGTCGAAGAGGTATCTCTGGGCCCTCTCGGTAATGCACATCACTTAAGCCTTGCAAGCATTGCAACTAATGAGTTAGTTGTGGGATGATGTATTACGGAATGAGTAAAGAGACTTGCCAGTAATGAGATTGAACTAGGTATTGAGATACCGACGATCGAATCTCGGGCAAGTAACATACCAATGACAAAGGGAACAACGTATGTTGTTATGCGGTCTAACCGATAAAGATCTTCGTAGAATATGTGGGAGCCAATATGAGAATCCAGGTTCCGCTATTGGTTATTGACCGGAGACGTGTCTCGGCCATGTCTACATAGTTCTCGAACCCGTAGGGTCCGCACGCTTAACTTACGATGACAGTTATATTATGAGTTTATATGTTTTGATGTACCGAAGGCTGTTCGGAGTCCCTGATGTGATCACGGACATGACGAGGAGTCTCGAAATGGTCGAGACATGAAGATTGATATATTGGATGACTATATTCGGACACTGGAAGTGTTCCGGGTGATTTCAGAGAAAACCGGAGTGCCGGAGGGTTACCGGAACCCCCCGGGAGAAGTAATGGGCCTTATGGGCCTTAGCGGAGAGAGAGGGCTGGCCTAGGGCAGGCCGCGCGCCCCTCCCCCTCTGGTCCAAATTGGACTAGGTGAGGGGGGGCGGCGCCCCCCTTTCCTTCTCCCTCTCCCCCTTCCTTTCCCCCTCCTAGTAGGAGTAGGAAATAGGGGAGTCCTACTCCTACTAGGAGGAGGACTCCTCCTCCTGGCGCGCCATAGAGGGCCGGCCGGCCTCCCCCTTGCTCCTTTATATACGGGGCATGGGGCACCCCATAGATACAACAATTGATCTGTTTGATCTTTTAGCCGTGTGCGGTGCCCCCCTCCACCATAGTCCACCTCGATAATACTATAGTAGTGCTTAGGCGAAGCCCTACGTCGGTAGAACATCAACATCGACACCACGCCGTCGTGCTGATGAAACTCTCCCTCAACACTCGGCTGGATCGGAGTTCGAGGGATGTCATCGGGCTGAACGTGTGTTGAACTCGGAGGTGTCGTGCGTTCGGTACTTGATCGGTCGGATCATGAAGACGTACGACTACATCAACCGTGTTGTGCTAACGCTTCCGCTTTCGGTCTACGAGGGTACATGGACAACACTCTCCCTCTCGTTGCTATGCATCACCATGATCTTGCGTGTGCGTAGGAATTTTTTTGAAATTACTACGTTCCCTCTCCGTCGCCATCTGAAGGAAATATGACCTAGAGGCAATACTAAAGTTGTTATTTATATTTCCTTATTTCATGATAAATGTTTATTATTCATGCTTGAATTGTATTAACCGGAAACTTAGTACATGTGTGAATACATAGACAAACAGAGTGCCACTAGTATGCCTCTACTTGACTAGCTCATTAATCAAAGATGGTTAAGTTTCCTAGACATATACATGAGTTGTCATTTGATGAATGGGATCACATCATTAGAGAATGATGTGATTGATATGACCCATCCATTAGCTTAGCACTATGATCGTTTAGTTTATTGCTATTGCTTTCTTCATGACTTATACATGTTCCTATGACTGTGAGATTATGCAACTCCCGAATACTGGAGGAACACTTAGTGTTCTATCAAACGTCACAACGTAACTGGGTGATTATAAAGATGCCCTACAGGTGTCTCCGATGGTGTTTGTTGAGTTGGCATAGATCGAGATTAGGATTTGTCACTCCGATTGTCAGAGAGGTATCTCTGGGCCCTCTCGGTAATGCACATCACTATAAGCCTTGCAAGCAATGTAACTAATGAGTTAGTTACAGGATGATGCATTACAGAACGAGTAAAGAGACTTGCCGGTAACGATATTGAACTAGGTATAAGGATACCGACGATCGAACCTCGGGCAAGTAACATATCGATGACAAAGGGAACAACGTATGTTGTTATGCGGTTTGACCGATAAATATCTTCGTAGAATATGTAGGAGCCAATATGAGCATCCAGGTTCCGCTATTGGTTATTGACCAGAGATGAGTCTTGATCATGTCTACATAGTTCTAGAACCCGTAGGGTCCGCACGCTTAACATTCGATGACGATCGGTATTATGAGTTTATGTGTTTGGATGTACCGAAGGTAGTTCAAAGTCCCGGATGAGATCACGGACATGACGAGGAGTCTCGAAATGGTTGAGACATAAAGATTGATATATTGGACCATGTTGTTCGGACACCGGAAGTGTTCCGGAGAGTTTCGGATAAAACTGGAGTGCGGGAGGGTTACCGGAACCCCGCCGGGAAGTCATGGGCCTTAGTGGGCCTTTAGGGGAGAGAGAGGGCCGCACCAGGAGGTGCCCCCCCATGGGGAGTCCGAATAGGACTAGGGGAGGGGGGCGCGGCCCCTCTTTCCCTCTCCCTCTCCCTCTCCTTCCTTCTCCTCCTAGTTGGACTAGGAAAGGGGAAACCTACGCCTACTAGGAGTAGGATTCCTCCCCCTTGGTGCACCCCTTGTGGCCGGCCGGCCTCCCCTCCCTCTTTTATATACGTGGGGAGGGAACACCCTAGAACACATCAAAGGTTATCTTTAGCCGTGTGCGGTGCCCCCTCCATAGTTTTCCACCTCGGTCATATCGTCGTAGTGCTTAGGTGAAGCCCTGCACCGGTAACTTCATCATCACTGTCACCACGCCATCGTGCTGACGGAACTCTCCCTCAACCTCAGCTGGATCTAGAGTTCGAGGGACGTCATCGAGCTGAACGTGTGCAGATCGCGGAGGTGCCGTGCATCCGGCACTTGATCGGTTGGATCGCGAAGACGTTCGACTACATCAACCGCGCTACTTAACGCTTCCGCTTTCGGTCTAAGAGGGTACGTGGACACACTCTCCCCGCTCGTTGCTATGCTTCTCCTAGATAGATCTTGCGTGATCATAGGCAATTTTTTTTGAAATACTACGTTCTCCAACACCATCGCCCCCGCTCTCCCTCACGGCTTCCCCTCCTCCCCGCCCTCCCGATGCTCACCAGGAGGAGCGCGGCTTGCTGCCGGCCCTGACGAGAGAGGTCACCGCCTCCGGTCAACTCTGGCCTCTTCCACTAGCACCCACTGGCAGGAGCCGCTCCACTCTCCCTTCTCCATCACATGAATTTTCATCACCGAGAGGAGGAGCGACTCTGCCTGGAGGTGGCGCCATCGGCTGGAGGAGCACCAGACCGTCATCCTCGCGTTCGTGCACCTCCGGGAAGAGGACAATCTGAGGTGAGCAGTTTCTGATACGCTGTGTGAAGTCAGCGGTGAGCGCCCTTGCTTCCCCCACCCCCCTCTCTCGCGCGTATTTACCAGTTCATCTGCTCGAGATTTGATATACTGACTGTTCATTTGCAAGGTGGTTGGATCCCAAGGGGCAAAGATGCAGTCCTCCGAAGCTGCTGGGAAGAAGAACATGGGTAAGCTCCTATTGCTCTTCTATGTTGGTTTAGCAGACAAAAATAAGGTAGAGGATCTGTAGATCTATGTTTACTCAAAAAAGTTAGGCATACCAGCTAGCCAACATGTTCTCTTAGTCTCATGATTTGTCGTGTAGATATATATGTATCTATCATGTGCATATCCTATGTTAGTGAATCACCTGCTAGCTACTGGTTTCTCTTTGTTGTTAATTTTAGAAAAAAATACTACATGATCATGGTTCTGATTGTGCACCTTGTTGGCCTAGAAGAATAGAACAATTTTAGGAGGTGACATGTTCGGTCAGAGGCTTCATCGATGTACTTGCCTCATTCAGAAGGCCATATATGTTGATTTTCTTTTCTTCTCCTTCATATTTGGTTATTTTGAAATAGCTATGATGGCCTTTTTGACTGCCTCCATTTTGTTCTTTAAGGTAGGTCATTAATCCAGATTGGTTATTTGACTGCATGGGCGGCTGCCAATTATTTTCACTCAAGGTTAGTAATCTCCCCCATCTTAATCAAGATTTGTGTTGTTTTACTAGATCACCTCTAGACATATGTATGTTTCATTGAGTTGTGAATGAGCATGCAGTTTCATAAATATTGAGCATGCAATTTCAGTTTCAACATAAACACACAATTTGTTTTTCGATTTACATATAGAAGAGGGTATTTATATTGTGTTTTTAATAATTTGTGTAGTTATTGTTTAATAAATTAAAGGTCTATGTTTGGCCTTATATTCATCAAGTAATTTTTTTGTGCTTTGGGCAATGTGAAATTAGTAAAGTTTTATTTGTTTGTGGCTCTCTGGTGGTGTTGAGTGTTGACACCATTGTGTTGTGAGTTTGAGGCATAGGCTGCCTCCGTATGCTCAAGATTGGAAGGTGCGACAAGAACCAGTAGCACTAGCTCATGTAAGAGAGTATCACCTACCCATGAGGGGCTCCCTCTGTGTTTTCCAGCCTATTTCACAATGATGTGACCCAAACCAGGATGTATTTTGTTTTATTACTACTACCTTCTAAATGTTGAACAAGCGTTCATATGAAACCCAAGTATTTGATAGTTGTAACCTGAGAGAGATATTGTTGCGTGGATCCACACATTATAACTCATTATATTTAAAATAAAATGTTAGATTGCTATGAGAGGTTTTAGAAATAGTTTTCTTTTCATAATAAGGATTGTATATATTTTCCCTCCTATGGTTCTAATATGATCCCAGTATGGAAGTAGTTATACTCCCATGTTGTGCTATTGTGTACTTTTTTTGGAGGGTTGCGCATGTAAGGTGTTGAGTTCTTTTTATGACTAGGCGGTTTCCATGTCTGGATTCTGTGTTTCAACAACATTTATATGGATAGTTTGAGATTGTCATTTGTATTTGGATGCTTCATTCTTTTCTAAAACTGCAGGTATATTCCTACATTGAACTGGATTATTGCTACGATTTGGTTGATTCAGACATATTTGTATCTTGAGTGGCTTTCACCGCTGGGCAAATCAAGCGATGAAATGTATTTTTTAGCGATATTGAAGCACATCGATACTGTTATATGATGCCTCTCTTTTTCTGATCTCAGTTTGTTTGTGTTCAGAAAAGTATTTGTTTAATTTTATTTCTTGAGGCATATACCAGGAGAAAGCTCCGTTGTTGAAAATCCGTTAGAGATGGAAGATAAGATTATTTGCAAGCAAATCTGATCTGCATAGTAATGAATGCCAATATGTATGCTAGATCTTTGAATAGTTTAGTGTCCAATAGATGAACCGGTCAGCATGTAGCACTACAAAAAAAGACACATCTATGGCATTTAGGGACGAACGAGAAAAATTTCTGTCATACTTATGACACTTCTATGACGATAGTTGTGACAAAACCCGGTATCATCATAGATGTGGTGTGGTCCTACTTCTATGACAAAAAATCATGACAGAAAAATGGGCTTTTCGTCCTGGGCGGGCCGGAGACGCAGCTGCATGACATTCTTTGGGCCGTCCATGACGAAAAAAACCGTGCTAGAAGCGATGGCGAAGAAAATATCGAGGAGTTCCCGGTCACGGTGGTTGGTCGGGGCCCGAGCGATGCGCATTTCTCTTGTACGTACGCGCTTGTGTGCGAGGTGTTGCGCTCTAACTGAACCCGAGCGAGGCGTTGGGCTCTAACTGAACCTGAGCGATTGCACTACAAACTACGCGTTACTGAACCCGAGCGATCAATCGATCCCTTGCTGTTAACTGAACCCGATCGAGCAATTCCTTCGCTACTGCTGCTAACTGAAGCCGATCGATGTTGCCTCTAGATGAACAGTGAGTGTTGTTGGGGGTTTGGATGAACAGTTCCCGGTGGGGGTTGGATGAACAGGACCCCGTGGTAGTAGAGGCCGTTGCCGCTGAATGAACAGTACCTCGATCGGTCGAGCCGGTGGATGAACAGGACCCTGTGGAGGGCTGGTTGAACAGTAGCCGGTGGAGGGCTCGATGAATAGTAGCCCGTGGAGGGGTGGTTGAACAGGACCCCTGTGGAGAGGGCTGGTTGAACAGTAGCCGGTGGAGGAGCGTGCGGTGGAGGCTGGATGAACAGGAGGCCGTAGATGAACAGTCGCAAGTGGAGGCTGGAGGAGGTCGACGGTGGATGAACAGGAGCCCGTGGAGGCTGGAGGAGGTCAATGGTGGAGATGAACAGTATCCCATGGAGTCCCGTTTTGCGGTACGCCACACCCCTCCAATGAACAGGACCCCCGTTTCGACCGTAGCGCTCCAACAGAAGTTCGTTTCCTCCATTTTGCGGTACGCCACACCCCTCCCGATCAACAGGACCCCGTTTCGACCGTAGGAGGTCCGTTTCCTCCATTTTGCAGTACGCCAGACCCCTCCAGATGAACAGGATTCCGTTTCCATTGTGGACGATCGAACACAAGGTCGTTTCCTCTATTCTGCGGTACGCCAGGCCTCATTTCCATCGCCTGTTCCGTCCAAGCCGGTTGGCTCCCGATGAATAGCACGCGTTCCGTTGGCTCCCGATGAACACGACGCATTCCGTTGCCTCCCCATGAACACGACGCATTCCGTTGCCTCCCCATGAACACGACGACGACGCAGTTTCTCCGTTCCCACCCAGCCACAGCCATGTACACGAGCCTCGGCCGTATGTATGCGCGAGTAGGCGTTCGAGACCCCACCCGTATGTACGTACGTGGCCGTATTTACTTTCTTGCACCCTGGCCGATGTACGTACGTATACATGCTACGTGCGCGCCTCTACTACCACACGTGCGCGCCTCTACTACCACACGTGCCCTTCCTTACACGACCACGGTTCATCGCTGCAGCCTGCAGACAGACCGATCGACCAGTATGTACGTACACGTTCGCGACCAGAATGACAACGCTATGTACGCTTCGACCGGGTGGGTCCCGACTATCAGGCACTTACTTGCGTGCGAAGATGTAGCTGGTGGGTCCCAGCAGTCAGGGGGGCGAATCATTTTTTTTGCCCGTAATATGGATGCACTGCCTAGCGTGCGAAGATGTAGCTGCTGGGTCCCAGCAATCAGGGGGAAATGTTTTTTTCGTGAAATACGATGGCCCGTCTGGCAGGTCCCTGCTGTCAGGTGGAGGAATCACTATTGGGAGTAATAAGGAGGCATTTCCTTGCTGCGGCCGTGGACCCAGCTGTCAGCCTCTCCATGTACAAATACTCTTCCGATGGAAGTCGTTCGTTGACCACATTGACAACGACGCGCCGAGAGCACCAGGGCGGTGGACGACAGCGAGGCCTAGGAAGGGGACGACGTGGAGCCGCGGAAGACGCGGCAGTGGATGCCCATGCGGAGGGGAGTACGTGGGTTGAATGCTTCGGCAGTGGCGTGAGGCTGCCGTCGCCGGAGAATAACAGGAGGTGTGGGTGAGTATAGAGGGATGGCTGGCCAGCGGTGGCAGCACAGCCGGACATGGGAGGCAGGAGCAGGCGGCACGACCGATGCTTGTTTGGGCGGCTGGAGCAAGAAGACCAGAGGATAAAGAAGCACTACGGCCGTTGGATGGACATCGTACGGTCACTGGAGCTAGAATCGTTCATATTTACTAAGTTGACAAAGCCCTCCGTCCCCGTCATCTTAGTAGGCCCACAAGTCAGCCTCCCATATGGTGGGTCCCAGCTAGCAGGGGGTATTCATTTTTTATGCGTAATAAGGAAGCACTTCCTTGCGTGCGAAGATATAGCTGGTGCGTCCGAGCTGTCAGCGGCGGGAACATTTTTTTCGTGAAATACAGAGGTCCTTTCGGTTGGTCCCAGATGTCAGGTGGAGGAATCATTATTTTATGCGTAATAAGGAGGCATTTCCTTGTGTGCGGCCATGGACCCAGCTGTCAGCCTCTCCACGTACAGTCCATGTACGATGGATGTCGTTCATTGCCACGTTGACCACGCCGCGCCGAGAGCACCAGGGCGGTGGACGACGATGAGGCCTAGGAAGGGGACGATGCCGAGCCAGGGAAGACGCGGCAGTGGATGCCCACGCAGAGAGGGGTACGAGGATTCACTGGTTCGGCTGCGGTGTGAGGCTGCCATTGCCACAGAATAACAGGGGGTGTGGGTGAGTAGAGGGATGGCCTGGCCAGCGGTGGGAGTAGTAGGGGGCGGTGAGGCCTCTGCGGCATCACAGCTGGCCACGGGAGGCAGGAGCAGGCGGCACGACCAGTGCTGCTTTGGGCGGCTAGAGCAAGAAGACCAGAGGTTGAAGAAGCATGACGGCCGTTGGATGGACATCGTATGGTCATTATAGCTAGAATCGTTTATAATGACTAAGTTGACAAAGCCCTTGGTAAACATCAACTTAGTAGACCCACAGCTCAGCCTCCAAAACGGTGCGCCCCAGATGTCAGGGGAGGAATTATTTTTTGGGCGGCTGAAGCTAGAATATCTGAGACTGAAGAAGAAGCACGACATCCGTTGGATGGACATCCAACATCCACTTCTGCTAGAACCGTGTGTTGACTATAAGTTGACAAAGTCTTGCATACGCGTCAACTTACTTTTTTTAGGGGACGCGTCAACTTAGTAGGCCCACAAGTGTGTGGCAGAGAACTTATATCCCATTTGCGATTTGTAAGAATGTACATCCCATTTTTGAATTCTAATGGAATTTACTACAGCCCATTTACAGTTTGTTAAAAGTACAACCCATTTTCTAGCGAGGACAACGATTAATAATTTCAACCAACCGTTCAAAACAGGATTAAAAAAAATTCCCACATTTTGATGGGATACATTTTTATCCCGAAATTTCTAGTCAGATTAAATATAATTTCAATATAAATTTGGATTACATAAAAAACCAACGAAACATTGCGCGCGCAACAATTAATGAAATTAAAATTTTTAAATTCCAAAAATAATATTTTATAAACTAATTACGTGTTTGGTGCATTTTTATAGTTACTGCCCAGTTTTTATAATTACATCCCATTTAATATTTATTAAAGCCCATTTTCCTGTTAAGCCTAATGCATCCCTCCTAGGAAAGATTTGCTTCCCAGCGGGGCGGAGAATAACCAGTTGACCTTGCCTGGGTATTCCTAAAAAAGTATAGCTGGGCTAGCCATTTTCAGCTTGAGAAAAATTAATATCTGGGCTGGATATCTGGCCTGGACTAGACGGGCCACAGCCCGTCCAGTTCATACCCTGCTCTCCTCTGTACAACAATGAGAACATCACTTAAGAAAAACTCTACAGTGCTCACACATCAAAAACACAAATATTACTCGAGCTGCTTGGTCCCAGCTGCCGGTTGTTCCTTGTGCAATTCTCTCGTTTATTGGCTACATAGGTTGACAATGGTGTGGGACTGTGATGTTAGGAAACCAGTAGGAAGCAAAATAAAAATAGAGGCACTTGCGTACGTACGGCTATGGCCATAGTGGGTCCCTACTGTCATCCAGTCAAAATAAAGTCATCTCCTGAATCCTCATGTTCGTTGACCATGTTAACAATGCTCGCCGCCACGGTGAGCGCAACAACTCGAAGGACGACAGAGAGGGCCTCGCGGGCCCTATGGATGGTCTGATACAGCGTCCGCTGCTCATTCAGCAAGCCAGGATCATCGGACACCTATGAGCACCTTCGAGAGACTGAGACGGCATGAAGCGGTAAGGCCGCGCTTGGGAGCTCTGGTTTATTTCACACTTGTATTAAGATACAAGTGTAATTTACTAGTCATCAAAAACAACGCGTAAAATACAGGCGTAATGAAACCGAGGCCCCGAGGTCTGTAAGTAAAACCGGCGGGTTACGCGTGTAATTTGAGAGACCAGTGTATATTTTACTAGTCGAATTTGACCAACCAAGCGCTTTGCCTGAGACCATCTGCTTTTATTTACAAGAGTCAGTTTTACAAGCGGTTTTGGTTGGAAAACGACGATCCAATCACGGCCTAAGATACGAGTTTGTCAGAAGATCATATAGTTTCACGTCTAACCTAGCCGAGTTGTCGTATAGGCTATGAATGAAACATAAGACAATGAACTTCTTAAGCACAAAAACAACAAAATAGGATGATCTTCTTAACATGCAAATCATGGGCATTAGGTCAACATGCAAAACAATATGAAGCATTATTCTCAGGAGGCACGGTGAACAGCTCGTGATGCCGCATGCCACAACATTCCAAGCTCAACTTTGCAATCAAACTCACAAGGCCTGACATTACATAGAAAACATTCAGAACAAACTCTTAAAATACCTTACATAAGTCGACATTCATGTGACTATGCATCTCAGCAGAGTAAATATTTACTTCTGAACTGAAGACATGAATAGGAAAAAACGATCGACGTTGCTCACAACAAAGGGCGTCCCACTCAAAAATATCAAATGCATGTCTTCTGGCTAACATCAATGAGCAAAAATTGACAAGGTTTTCAAATTCCAATATATTGAACTAATGTATTCTTGCTAACATCAATGATTAAACTTTGACAAGCTTTTCCCATTCAAAATATGTAATGACTATGATTGTGGAACGGGCAGGGTTTGTTATCAGTTTGTCATCTGATAGTCCGGTGGCTCAAGGTGACGATGAATGATTAGAGAACCATTCGATGTATTGTGCATGATGAAGTATTATGGAGGACACGAACCATCTGAACATTTTGTGCAGTTCCACTAAAATCAAGCTGAGCATCCCTATGGATTTCGTATTTATATCCTGCCAGAAAACAAAGACACATCAGCACACACATGAATATTGGCCCTAGTGTCAACCCACCAATCGATGGACTAACAAACTGAAAGTACGGTAAATAGATTACCATATGCAGATGCCCCATCATTGTTGCTTAGAGTGACATTGACAGACTTGGAGTCCTGTCCTGGCTTCTTGGTACTTGTTTGGGCACTTCTTTGCCCAATGTTCCTCCGAACCACAAGTAAAGCAGCCATCTCTCTTTTTGTCTTTCTTCTTACCCTTCTCAATGGCCGACGCTGGCAGCACCATTCAAACATATAGTCTGGTGGCTCAAGGTGATGACGAATGATTAGAGAACCGTTTGATGTATTGTGCATGATGAAGTATTATGGAGGACACAAACCATCTAGAAATTTAGTGCAGTTCCACTAAAATCAAGCTGAGCATCCCTGTGGATTTTGTATTTATATGCTGCAAGAAAACAAAGACATAATAGCACACACATGAATATTGGCCCCAGTGTCAACCCACCAATCGATGGAATAACAAACTAAAAGTATGGTAAACAGATTACCATACCCAGATGCCCCATCATTGTTGCTTAGATTGACATTGACAGATTTGGAGTCCTGTCCTGGCTTCTTGTACTTGTTTGGGCACTTTTTGCTCAGTGCACTCCACGTGTTGTAGAGTTTCCTATGCTCTCTGCAGACTAGTCATGTCACTAGCGTCTACTAATACTCTGTAAAGCTTCTCGATCATTCCTTGTGTAATGTAGTGCAAACAGTGACTGCTTCTTTTTGCAAAGTGGTAAGACCAACTGGACCCACTAATGCAGCAGTTTGCCTTAGACACATTGGCTCCTTTTGTGCAGTTCAACTAAAATCAAAGTCGGAATAAAACCGAGCTTTAATTTTGATATCCCTGTAAGCAACAATAGGTATAAGGGAAACAATTACTGAGAAATAACGGTTGATGACTTGTACTCCCAGAAGAAAAACATCTACTGATCTACCTTATTTTAATGGGAAACAAAGCAGGAGAATAGCAATTCTCAATCAGTGTGATTCATTCATATTAACTGAGACATTATCTTAACAATGCCTTGTTTCAACATGTATAAAGAACGACAAAGCAGAAAAGTATCACTCCTAAAACAATGCGACTGATTCATTTTAACAGAGACATTATCTTAACAATACCTTGGTTAAACATGTAGAAAGAACTACAAAGCAGGATAGTACCATTTGTAAAA
Source organism: Triticum urartu (assembly GCF_003073215.2). NCBI lineage: Eukaryota > Viridiplantae > Streptophyta > Magnoliopsida > Poales > Poaceae > Triticum > Triticum urartu. The sequence continues at coordinate 675,277,698 of NC_053023.1, forward strand.
CACTGTAGCTGATATATAATAATAGAGACATTACTGAACAATACATTTCTTAAACATGTACTCTGGCTGATCCCTAACAGAAATGGTACTCCCGCCGATCTAACAAGTGTTGCAGTTTTGAACTAAGATTCAGTAGTTAATTCTGAGGAAATTCGGTACTGACCTTTCAAGACCAAGATTTGAAACAACTCGTGAGGAAGACTTGAGAGAGATCTCAACACATATATGGAAATCCGGTCTCATTTTCTGCAGTTCCACCAAAATTAAGCGAAGCAAAATGTCGCAATAGCAACAAGTTGAATAGATATCCCTGTTTTAACAGAGGCAAAAAAGGAAGCAATTACTGGCCAATAAAGGAGCAGGATGAAACACGCGTCCACAAAAATGGTAATCCCGCCAATCCCTAACAAGTGTTGCAGTTTTGAACTAAGATTTAGTAGTTAATTTTGAGAGTGGCATTGCTTAATTTTACCAGCGGCATTAGATTAACAAAAAGTATAAACAGTTCCAGGGGAGAGTGGGCGCAACAACAACATGTGCTTCCATCTACTTATAAAGGGGGTGATGCAGAGTTTTTTGTAACAAAGCAACAAGCATCATGTCTTGGTTGGTCCCATTTTTGTTCACTACTTAATGGGAAAAGACAGCAATACAATAGCTTCAATTCAACATTTATTTAAAACAGTACCAATACAAGTAGCACAACATCTCAAAACATATTGCACGATCATGTGGATGAAGGCAAGTACCAACCTGTCATGACGCACACAAGATCACATACGAATCTGCCAACACGAGTAGGAAATCCAATGTCGTTTTGTGTAGTTGCACTGAAATCAAGCAAAGTCGTCGGTGTGACATTTAAGTTTGCTATAGCAACAAGTTGAATAGATATCCCTGATTTAATAGAGGCAAAAGGAAACAATTACTGCCAATAAAGGAGGATGAAACATGCGGCCACAAAAAGAAGCATCTACCTTATCTTGATGGAAAACAAAGTATAGGACAGTAGCATTGATTCATATTAACAGAGAAATTCTCTTAAAACAGTTCAATAGTTAATTCTGAAAGTGGCATTGCTTAATTTTACCATCAGCATTAGATTAAGAAAAAACATAAACAGTTCGAAGGGAGAGTGGACGCAACAATACCATGTGCTTCCATCTACTTATAAAGGGGGTGATGCAGAGTTTGTTGTAACAAAGCAACAAGCATCATGTCTGGGTTGGTACCATTTTTGTTCACTGCTTAATGGGAAAACAGAGAAATACAATAGCTTCAATTCAACATTTATTTAAAACAGTACCAATACAAGTAGCACAACATCTCAAAAGACACTGCACGATCATGTGGATGAAGGCAAGTACCAACCTGTCATGACGCACACAAGATCACCTACGAATCTGCCAACACAAATAGGAAATCAATTCTCGTTTTGTGCAGTTGCACTGAAATCAAGCAAAGTCGCTGGTGTGACGTTTAAGTTTGCCAGGCAACAAGTTGAATATATATCCCTATTTTAATAGAGGCAAAAAAGGAAACAATTACTGGCTAATAAAGGAGGATGAAACAAACGGCGACAAAAAGATGCATCTAATTTATCTTGATGGAAAACAAAGTAGGACAGTAGTATTTCTAAAACGGTTGCATTGATTCATATTAACAGAGACATTCTCTTAAAACAACATTCGTTAAGAATGTAATTTACTTTTAACAGTGGCATTGCTTCAATTTTCCAGCATCATTCTTAGATAAACAACAACAAAATAGTTGTATGGGACATGACATGGGACATGGGACATGCCAGCACCATGTGCGTCCACACGTATAAATGGGTGATGCAGAGTATGTAGCCAAGAAGCATATCTGCGTTGGTCCCATATTTGTTCTCTTTGAAACTTTTTCCTATGTGAGGGAAGCAAATCTAGTCCTGCACAAACTACCCGACCCCCCCAGTTTCTTTCCCTTTTCAACAAAGAGTTCACTTCCTTACAGATGTGTGTACTGGGTTACCCCCTTTTTCCCTTTTCGACCAACAAAGCGGCTGGATAGCTAGTCTATACTACTTTCCCTCCCTCCTTTCCTCATTGAACCACATCCTAGATTCATGCTCCACCCACCCTTCTTTCCTCTTTGAACCAAGACCTAGATTCGACTACAGAATCGAAAAAGATCCACATGCAGCTAGAGCAATGACAGTTTCAAAGAAACTTATACCTTAGGGTCGTCGGGATGTGGCAAGGCGTGCGGCGGGAGGCTGGATCTGCCCACACTATGTACGGCAGCAAGGAAGAAGGGGTCGGTGGCCCTCCCGCACAGACGCTGGGTGAAAGAGAAAAGCGCAGCCAGTAGTGGATTGCCTCCCTCGCCGAAGGCGATAGAGTGAACGCCGCACCTCCTCCCCTTCCCGGTGCGACAGGATCCGGACGCCTCCTTCGCCAGCTGTGAGGGGGGTGAGAAAGACAGAGGCCACAACGCAGTCTTGTTTAGATCTAGTGAAGAGGGTGATAGACTATGAATATAGCATACCCTAGCAAAGGAACACCGAGCCTCCAGCTTGTATATATATGTAGTCCGGCGAGAGTGTGGAGAGTGCAAACCCTAGCGAACAAGCGCTGAGGCTCCAGCTTATATAGTGTACTACATATATACTGTATTACGGACTGAGGTTCGGTGCCTTAACTGCACCTGCCTTTGGCTGTATGACAGGTGGGCCAGCCACATTTTGGGCCCACCTGTCATACACCCAAAGGCATGTGCACTAAGTCAATGAAGCTGCGTCCATATAGTACTCGTGTATACTACTAATATATAGCGGAGTGGTTTACTTATTCTCTCCATAACAATAATTTTAAATTGTGTAAGTACGAAACGAAACTCTTTAACGTACCAGTGAAGAAAACTTCCGATGAACTAATGATCCATGCGTCCTGGTCGCACTTCCTGTCCTTCACGTGCGGTACACTGCCCTCCCTTAAGTGAACAACCACACATGCGCCAAATTATTTGAAATGTGTGAGTGTGTACAAATAAATAATTTTAATTTCAATTATCGGAAAGGTTTGAGAGTACATACAGTTTGCCCTCTCTCAATAATTATGGTTTCTTGTGTTCGGCCTAAACTTGGTCAAACTTTACAAAGTTTGACTCCAGTCAAATCTAATATGCAGAGTAAATAAAAATGGAGAGCTACTACGTCCATCCGGGTTTTTAGTCCACACCATTGTTTGATCAAAGTTAATAACTGGACAAATAAAATTATAGGGGAGCTGAAGACAAAGTTGTGAGAAGGCTTAGAAATCAATACAAAACTTATGCTCATAGTACCAACGTTGATCCTTCTTCGAGGAAACATTTGGTTCATAGCCAATTGTGTGATAAAATTGCACCAACGTGAAAGACGACTGTGTCTCCAACGCAACCAAGGTGAACTGATGAAGGATATCATCTTTGTGGGTAACAAGCAAAGAGCACTGATGGAAGACAGTTTGTTTTTCGTGGAAAATCGATCAGCTTCACCAGCCGACACAACCATGAGGCGCAACCATGAGCATCGATAGGTCATCATGGTGATGCATCATCCATTTGGCATCAAGTTTGTGAGGAACCTATGAAGTTTGACAAATCCTCACTGTGGTCTATTTCTTCTCATTAATCAAACTCGAGGAAGGAAGAACCACGTGGCAGAGGACAGTGAGGCGGAACAACAATGGCCATCCAATTTTGTGCAGTTCCACTAAAATTGAGGAAGACATGCTCGGGTATGGAGATACGCATCATTGTTTGCAAAAATACAAAAAAGGGATATAGTGTTGTTACTTTGTTTTGGCAGTGGTACAAAATTAACAACGGCATCTCAATTGTCAATAAGAATTAATGAAAAGTACACCAACAAACAGAAGCATCATGATTATCTTGATGGGAACTAAACCAGGATACCCGAGAAAAAAAGCATTTCTTCATTTAACCAGTGATAGTATTAGATTAGCAGCAACAATAGGAGCATATGGACAATGACCGCACAACCACCATGTACTTTTTGTCGAAACAACATGTATACCTCCACCAAGGCATAAATCAGGACAACTTTTCGAGTGGCATTTCCTCTATAATAGTAGGTGATGTTGGACCAGCCGACGAACCCTAGCTACTATACATGGGGAGCTGGGAAGTAGTCGCATAGAAGAAAACCCGCATGCAACGACCTGGGGAGCTGGACCAGTACAAGAAGTTATACCTCAGGTGGGCGAGATGTCGCTTAGGCGGGCAAGATCTGCCCACATGACGGCAGCGAACAAGGGCGCGGAGGACCTTCGTCCGTGCCACCGCCGGCTCCGAGAGGACGGTGCACATCGGTTTCCTCCATCACCGACGGTGACAACGTCAATGCTGCACCTCCTCACCTCCCGCAGCGAACAGGATTCGGCCGGATCTGTGATCACCGGTGAGGAGAGAGATAGAGTGGAAACTGTCATCTTGTTTTGATATGGAGAGGGTGAGAGAGCGAGACGCGAGAAACCCTATCAAACAAGAGGCTATATATACAATGGAGTAAAAAAATCTCTCCATAGCAGTGGTTTTAAATAGAATACGCGTGTTCCCGGAAAAAAGAAATGAAAACCGGCGGACAATTTTTTAACGTACCAAGAAAGAAAAGTTGATCAAAAACACGCCCCCGTTTCCAGGTCGCGAGAGTCATCGCGCACACACACATAGACATAGACATGCATCTGAGGATGGCTGGGTAAAACTGAATACGGATGGTTCCTTCTTGCCAGAGAATGGAACTGCTGGTACAGGCATTTTACTAAGGGATCATGGGGGTGCTATAATTTTCTCTTCATGTAGAAGCTTGTGTTATTGCGCGAACGCATTGGAAGCAGAATTGTTGGCCATCAAAGAGGGTTTTTCGCTCGCATTGAAGTGGAGTAATCTTTTTTTGACCCACACATCGTATGTCTATGGTAAATTATATTAATATAATAAAGTGCATGGGAGTCTAAGCTCCAAATATCAATATCGAGACCGACTACCTTGAAGCTACAAATATGGTGAGGATTAGGAATGAAGATCTTGATAGAACTCGGTTTGGTTTTTTGGTGCGTGAGATTAGATCACTCATGGCGCTCCGAAATACTTGTATTGCTCATGTTCGACGAAACAACAACATTGTCAGTCATACTTTAGCTCATTATGGTAGGACTAGTGGCCGTATCGCTGTTTGGTTAGGTTCAGGCCCTGATGGCATTGTCGAACTTTGTAACTCCGAGTGTAGCCTAGCTACGTGAGTAATACAAGTTGGTTCCTACAAAAAAATACATAGACATGCATATCCGTGTTTACGTAAAATTCCATCTCCATCTCCATCTCCAATCATTTTTGTCCAATTGACACATTATTTACGTTGTTAATTATATACGCAACAATATTAATGTACATCATCTCTTGTTTGCAGGCGTCCGAACCGCTGCCATGCCCGCTCCTGACCAAACCAAACCCTCTTCATCACCCGCGCATGCTTCCCGCCCGAAACGGTTAGTGCCGCATTCATGCCCGGCCAGAGCGGACGCGACCTCTCACTGGCGCCGACATTGAAGCGGCGTGCCGGCCGAGAGAGCGTCGCCCGCGCCGCTTCTCGGTGCATGCGACTGCTCCGCGTTCAAAGGTCGCAATAGTCGGCCACAACATGCATGTAAAAAGTTCTTGGGAGTCCATGCTACAGCTAGCTGTCCTCCCCCAACTCGTCAATCTCTTCCAGTAGTGCTAGTACTCCATGGCGCGATCCATCGACAAGCATGCGGGAAAGTTATCGTATACTCGGTTTGCGGTGAGTGGTATGCCGAGCGACCGTGTGGGGTGGAGCCGTGGAGGAGGGTGAGACACGAACGCGACAGACATGATTTAAACGTTGGTTTTGCTCAATGGCGCGATCCAACGAAACGAAACGTTGGTTTCTCTCTGTTTCCATTTTTTCTCCGGAAAAACGGAAACTTTCCACTCCATTTTCATTCCTACTCCAAGGTTGCCCCGTTACAGCATTCCATCAAATACAAAGGAAAACTAACACGCATGCTGATGCATCTCAATGATTCACAAATCATAACCAATTTTTACTTCACAACTAAAGACAAAAGTTGTGAGAGCGTGTACAAAAGAAAAACTACTGATGGGGTCACTACTACTTAAACCCTAAACCCTAAACAAGATTTAATTTCCTGGCTAGGTAGAACCCGTCGAAGGAAAGACGGCTGGCACCCTCGGGTCATACGATGCTTTTGTGCAGTTCCACTAAAATCGAGATGAGCATCCCTGATGGCAAAGATATTGAATAAGTGTGATTAGAATAATAGTACTGGCACTAGTTCATGAGACATTAACTCATCACAAATAGAAGCCGGTAGAAGTAGAGAAAGATCGACATGGAGATGGACTTACGTGGGGAGCTGCAGCAGTGGGGCAAGCCGGATCCAAAAGGAAGATGTACTACCTAGGACGTCGGGCTATAGCTAGAAGGGAGGTTGGGAGGCGGCATCAGCCCATACCGCGGGGATCCCCGATTGGGACGCACCGACTATGGGTTTTCTCCCTCGCCGATGTCGACCGCGTCTATGCAGAACATTGTTCCCTTCCCCCAGTGGCGGGATCAGGTCGGGGATGCGACCAACGGTGTGGCCACCATTGTTCTATGCTTGTGAAGAGAGCAACCCAAGCAAGCAGGATTGTAGCTTAGGCTCCTGCTAGTGTATATATAGTGGTTTTCTTTTTCTCTCCATATCAACCATTTTATATTGCGTACGTGTCATTGAAGAGTGAAATGATGGTTGCTTCTTCTGACTAACTTACTGTGTGATTTGACTGCTCCTTAGTGGCCCCTACACTTACTCCCCCTACGTGTATGACCGTTCCTGAGTCTCACTTGTACTTATCTCTATTTTCTTGCATGACACGTGAGTAGATAGGATGCGCATAGAGGAATTTTGTTACTGCATGTTGTTATGTAGTACCGTACTGCTAGTACCTACTCCCTCCTTCCAATTCACTACTGGTACTCCCTCTGTCCTGGCTTATTGGTCCCCTTTGTACTCAATTCATGGGCTCGTTTTCCTCAAGAAATTGTCTTTACCAACGTATTAATATCGGGAATGCATGCGTGAACAACGAATGATTAAACCTTGCATGCAATGTTTTGACAAAGCATTGACTTATGAACATGTGAATGTAAGGGACTACAACCTCGTGCATGCATGCAACAATCACACGTACACACGTACACATGGACGCAAAAACGCGCGCGACGCCCTAATGCATGCATGTCTGAGCACACGACGGAACACACACGGTCATGCTCGAGAGCTCAACCTACACGTGCATGCACACACATACTCAGCCAAGGTGATCTGGTGACCGTATAAACACCAGAAAATGTATATATTGAGCGTAATGAGCGTATTATGAAGTCCACTGACCGTATTTTTACAAATATACAGTGACAGACAGTGTATTTATCTCGTTTGAAATTAAGCCATATTAACCGGAAAGGAGGCAACATGGACTAGCATTACTTTGTTGTGTCCCGTCAACTTGCCGAACGAGGAGAAGCTTGCGCGCGGTGGCTCGCAGGACATGGAGAAACTTTTGACTAATGCAAGCTCTCCCTCGCTCACATGGTGGACATGCAATAGTTAATTCGGTGTCAAATTTCCAGAAGCATACACTATACTATTACTAGTATTATTATTCGACTTCCCAAAGAGGCGAACAGCCAAGCGCAAAGTTTACTAGTACTAGTACTACTACTATAGAGGTATGTACTATACTATACTAGGAATCGGATGGAGGAGCGTCTGCACTCTTATTATATTTTAAAAATGTGATAAAGCAATCTTCAACACATTTGGTTCTCTTTGAGGGTTCTCGCATATGGAAGTTGATTGCATGGAACACTCACCACAATTCTCGCTTAATTCTTGCTCAGATCCTTTTACAAATAGGAGTGCTCGGTAATATTTCCTCTTTTTTTTGTTATCCAGCATGTAAACAGGCCAGCAAACCTTGCGGCGCACCTTTGTGCGAACTGTGCTTGCTGCACTTTGAATGTGGCCGAGAGCTGGCTTGATGAAACACCTCGCTTCCTTCTTCTTTTTTTGCGGGGTACCTCGCTTCCTAGTGACCAGTCTCTTGGCTGATCATCCTAAGAGTGCTTATATATGAATAAAGCTCTCTCATTTACCCGCAAAAAAGATTAAGCCATATTAACCGAAAAGGAGGGAGTATGGACTAGCACTACTTTTTGGTGTGTCCCGTCAACTTGTAGAACAAGGAGAAGCTTGCAGGACAAGGTGAAGCTCGCTTACGCCTTTTAACTAATGCAACCTACCCTCGCCCAGGCGGTGGACATGCATCAGTTCATTCAGTGTCAGATTGCCACAGGCATAAACTGTAGTACCCAACATGCGGAGTACCATCATTGTTCGACTTCACGAAGAGGCAAAGAGCCAAGCGCAAGGTTTATAGTTGTACGGGTAGTACTACTACTAGAACCGCATGGTGGAGTGTCTGTACTCTTATTTTATTTTAATCTCTGATAAAGTACACATTTATTCGGGAGAAGGGTGGAAAACGGCAACCCAATGGTAGTGTTAAAAAACATCGAACATGTAATGATGATATCGATCAACCATGCTCGAATATATCTTGGCCTCCGTGTGAGCCCGTCTGTGTGTTCTCACTCCTCGTCTCTCTCAAGGAACGGTGGGTTGGCAATTTTGCCATCAATTGAGATCAGTTTGCTCACACTCTGGTCCCACATGTCAGTGATATGCCAAGAGGAAGTGCATTCACCGACTGGCCATACGCGTACTTGGTTTTGCACCTTCAGGCCATGCTTAGAATGGTTGTATTTCAATACGGAGGCGTATAACTTACACCTGTAAGTTACTGGCCGCTGTGCAAATTCCAGCCAGAATTGAAACGACGGGCACAGGTGTTTAGTTTTTACAAGTGTATTCAAAAGAGAAACGGTGATCCAAACAGGGCCTCATACTACTCCTCCCTCCGTCACAGTTTATAGGGCGCGCTACATTCTGATGCATTTCTCTCCATGCATTTCCACCACCAGAGAGACTTTAGAGCGTATTGATGGTTGCTTCTTCTGAGCAACTTACAGTGGGAAAGGTGGGGCTTATGATTTGACTGCTCATTACACTCACCATTAGTGTGGCGCAACAACCAGGCTGAGTCTCCCATGCGGTTGTGCACTACTCCCACCGTTCTTAAATATACTACGAAGTATTTGTCTTTCTTGAGATTTCAATGAGTGACTACATACGAAGAAAACCGAGTGAATCCACACTCTAAAATATGTCCATTTGAAATTTGTAAAAAGATAAATATTTAGGAATGGAGGAAGTATAATTTTGTGCATGGCACATGGACCCGGATGCTGAAGAGGCTTCTGGCAATGCTATCAAGATTCCAGCATTTGTTTACATAATTGACGTACTATACAAATAATTTTCCAGCGACATGAAATTGTACAATGCTCTGAGCTTTCATCTTTTGTTTCGTGTGTCTTGCCATCGACGCTCTTTCGGAAACAATAAAAAACTAACTTCCTTGCTAATGCATCTCAATGATTAGTAGATCAGAGCTAATATTTACATCACAACTGAAGACAAAGTTGTGAGAAGGTGTTAAATTAAAATTGATCCTTGCTTTCATTGGCAGGAACGTCCCCCCAGCTCTATCTAAATCAACAAGGCATGTTAGGAAAAATTTAGCTGTCTGTAGCATGAAACATTCCGATCATTTTGTGCAGTTCCAATAAAATAGAGCTGAGCATCCCTGTTCCAAAGATATTAAGTGTGATTACGATAATAGAGGACTTCTGATGAAACAATAAACACACAAATAGAAGCTGGTCACCTTTGCAGGAAACAATTACTGGCCAATAACAGTTGATGACACATGCGACGACAAAAAAGAAGCATATTCTATGTCCTAAGGGAAGATAACAACCCGGTTGTGTTTGTCTAAAACGGTGTGAGGACGAGATTGCAATATGGAAAGTACGCCAGATGAGCTACGTTTTGGGCAAAGAACTATGTTAGATCCACATGCAAGATTTTCCACATGCAGCGACGTGGGAAGACGAGCAGTGGAGCAAGGCCGGAGGGGATACCTGGGGGTCGTCGGGATGTAACTAGGTGACCGGCGGCGGGCGGGATCTGCCCATACTGCGGCATCGAGCAGGTGGCATAGGCCCTACCGCGTCGGAGCTTGGTCAGAGAGAACGGCGGGTACCGCAGATCGGGACATGCTGCCTCGGCGTCGTCGAACGGAGAAACGATGCACATCCTCCCTTTCCGTCGGCGGACGGGATGTGTCCGGATCAGTGACCAATGGTGTGAGAGAGAGGCCACTGCCGCCTTGTGTGAGATACTCTGAAGAGAGACAAACCCAGGCAGGCAAGTTCCATTGTATATAGTGGAGCAGACTACCTTTTTCTCCATAAAGATCATTTTATATTCTGTGTATGTGCCATTGAGCGATATAACTTTATTTAAAAATAATGCGCCAACGCATCAAGTCGAACTTTGTTTCGTGCACGCGTGGTACACGACCTCCATAGGTAAACAACCGCTACACGCGTTCAAATTAGCACGTGGGCTGCCATTTCATACAGAAATGAGGTCCACCGTGTACCCGTGCGGGTGTGGCTGGGCACGAAGCGTGAGTATGTGCACCTATTCTTTTCGTGTACGTACACCACCTACGTGGGGTTGTGTGAGAGAGATACAAACGTAGAGAGATATAGTGTGTGGGTTCGTGAGTGTTTTTTGGGGGGGGGTGTCAATCAAAAAATGTAACATATGCAATGTGTGTGAAAATAGAGACCTGGATATATCATATATATAGAGGGGGCGATCACGAGAAGAGAGTGGAGGTATCATCGGCTTGAGGTATCCATAGAATCGAAGAGAGGGATGATGTGTGTGTGTGCGCGCGCGATCGATAAAGAGTGCCGTCGAATTTATGTGTGCCCACGTCAAAGATATAGGTGGAACGTGAGAGGGGACAGGTGCAGTTTTTCTCTATGGCATGGATACCTACCTAGAGCGCTCAACTATCGGTGTGTGGTGGGGGGGGGAGGCCTTATTAACTATAGAGGTACAATGGCTGGTATATGTGTGGAGGAGGAGAGAGGCCTACCTTATGTATTAAGGGAGATCGATCGGCATCCATGCATATGTGTGGGAGAGGAATAAGGTTGGGAGAGAGACAGAGCTAGAGTGTTGGAGGGGGTGGTAGTGGAGTTGCACCTAACAAATGGTGGGAGAGGCTTGCTAGACAAACAGAGGGCACGTCTGCAATATCAATAAGAGAGGGGATGGCTGCCTGTGTGTGCGCGTGCGTGTGAGAGAAGGGTCAGGAGGCATGCACGAATGATGAGGGGTGTCCTTTGTCAGAGAAAGGAGAGACATAACTTGTGAGGTACGTCGATCGATGGGTGGGGGTAGAATAGTTAAAGTCGACCTAGGTATATGTAGGGAGATCGATCGTGTCGGCGTTCTGGGAACGGGGGTTGATATGTCTCCAACGTATCTATAATTTCTGATTGTTCCATGCTATATTATATTATGTTTTGGACTTTATTGGGCTTTATTATACACTTTTATATTATTTTTGGGACTAACCTTTTAACCGGAGGCCCAGCCCAGAATTGCTATTTTTTGCCTATTTCAGAGTTTCGCAGAAAAAGAATATCAAACGGAGTCCAAACGGAATGAAACCTTCGGGAACGTGATTTTCGGAACGAACGTGATCCAGAGGACTTGGACCCTACGTCAAGACATCAACCAGGAGGGCACGAGGTAGGGGGGCGCGCCTACCCCCCTGGGCACGCCCTCCACCCTTGTGGGCCCCATGTTGCTCCACCGACGTACTTCTTCCTCCTATATATACCTACGTACCCCCAAACTACCAGAGACGGAGCGAAAAACCTAATTCCACCGCCGCAACCTTCTGTACCTGTGAGATCACATCTTGGGGCCTTTTCCGGAGCTTCGCCGGAGGGGGCATCGATCACGGAGGGCTTCTACATCAACACCATAGCCTCTTCGATGATGTGTGAGTAGTTTACCTCAAACCTTCGGGTCCATGGTTATTAGCTAGATGGCTTCTTCTCTCTTTTTGGATCTCAATACAATGTTCTCCCCCTCTCTTGTGGAGATCTATTCGATATAATCTTGTTTTGCGGTGTGTTTGTTGAGACCGATGAATTGTGGTTTATGATCAAGTTTATCTATCAACAATATTTGAATCTTCTCTGAATTCTTTTATGTATGATTGGTTATCTTTGCAAGTCTCTTCAAATTATCAGTTTGGTTTGGCCTACTAAATTGATCTTTCTTGCAATGGGAGAAGTGCTTAGCTTTGGGTTCAATCTTGCGGTGTCCTTTCCTAGTGACAGTAGGGGCAGCAAGGCACGTATTGTATTGTTGCCATCGAGGATAACAAGATGGGGTTTATATCATATTGCATGAGTTTATCCCTCTACATCATGTCATCTTGCTTAAAGCGTTACTCTGTTCTTATGAACTTAATACAATAGATGCATGCTGGATAGCGGTCGATGTGTGGAGTAATAGTAGTAGATGCAGGCAGGAGTCGGTCTACTTGTCTCGAACGTGATGCCTATATACATGATCATACCTAGATATTCTCATAACTATGCTCAATTCTATCAATTGCTCAACAGTAATTTGTTCACCCACCGTAATACGTATGCTCTCGAGAGAAGCCTCTAGTGAAACCTATGGCCCCCGGGTCTATTTTCTATCATATTAATCTTCCAACACTTAGTTATTTTTATTGCCTTTTATTTTACTTTGCATCTTTATCATAAAAATACCAAAAATATTATCTTATCATATCTATCAGATCTCACGCTCGTAAGTAACCGTGAAGGGATTGACAACCTCTTTATTGCGTTGGTTGCGAGGATTTATTTGTTTGTGTAGGTGCGAGGGACTCGTGCGTGGCCTCCTACTGGATTGATACCTTGGTTCTCAAAAACTGAGGGAAATACTTACGCTACTTTACTGCATCACCCTTTCCTCTTCAAGGGAAAACCAACGCACTGCTCAAGAGGTAGCAAGAAGGATTTCTGGTGTCGTTGCCGGGGAGTCTACGCAAAAGTAAACATACCAAGTACCCATCACAAACCCTTATCTCCCGCATTACATTATTTGCCATTTGCCTCTTGTTTTCCTCTCCCCCACTTCACCCTTGCTGTTTTATTCGCCCTCTCTTTTCCGTTCGCCTCTTTACCGCTCGCTTTGTCGTCATGGCTAGCCCTTTATCAACTCCGTTGTCTCCTGAGTTTGAAGTTTTTCACTTAAAACAAAGACAAGGAGAAAAATTAAAAGATGCTTGGTTTAAAATTATGGAGTCTTATCGTAATTGTACCTTTGAAGTAAACCTTATAATTCTGCTTCGCAATTTTTATGTTGGACTGAATATGTCTCATAGACAACTCTTGGATTGCGTTGCCCAAGGCAATTTTATTGGAATTGATCCCAGTATTGCGCATGAAGTTATAGAAGGTATAGTGGGAACACTACCTCAACAAAAGGGGCCTCATCATACCTAGGAAGAAACGCAAGTTTTTGAGAAAATTTGCGAAGTAACGGAAATTTTACAAAAATCTCTTGAACCTCTTAAGGGTGTTAGCGGAAATCTTCACCACATGAATATGTTGATTACCCTTTAAAATAAGCGGTTGGATTCTTTAGATCTAAAAATTTCTGAATATTAAGGGAAACGTAAAGAACCTCCCGGATTTGAGCATGATTCCGTTAAAAAATTGAAAACCAAAGATGGCAATACCTAGATCTATCCTTGCTTTTATGCCTAGCTAGGGGCGTTAAACGATAGCGCTTGTTGGGAGGCAACCCAATTTTATTTTTAGTTTTTGCTTTTTGCTTATGTTTAGGAATAAATCTTTGATCTAGCCTCTGGTTAGATGTGTTTTTATATTTTAATTAGTGTTTGTGCCAAGTTAAACCTATAGGATCTTCTTGGATGATAGTTATTTGATCTTGCTGAAAATTGCAGAAACTTTCTGTTCATGAAAATGATTGTTAAAAATGACCAGAACGTGATAAAATATTGATTCCAATTGCTCCTGATCAATAAACAAATTGTATAGGTCTTCCTATTTTGGCTGAAGTTTTGGAGTTCCATAAGTTTGCGTTAGTTACATATTACTACAGACTGTTCTGTTTTTGACAGATTCTGTTTTTCGTGTGTTGTTTGCTTATTTTGATGAATCTATGACTAATAAAATATTTTATAAACAATATAGAAGTTGGAATATAGTAGGTTTAAAACCAATATAAATAAAGAATGAGTTCATTACAGTACCTTGAAGTGGTGTTTTCTTTTCTTTCGCTAACGGAGCTCACAAGATTTTCTGTTAAGTTTTGTGTTGTGAAGTTTTCAAGTTTTGGGTAAAAGATTTGATGGATTATGGAACAAGGAGTGGCAAGAGCCTAAGCTTGGGGATGCCCAAGGAACCCCAAGATAATCTAAGGACACCAAAAAGCCAAAGCTTGGGGATGCCCCGGAAGGCATCCCCTCTTTCGTCTACTTCCATCGGTAACTTTACTTGGAGCTATATTTTTATTCACCACATGATATGTGTTTTGCTTGGAGCGTCTTGTATTATTTGAGTCTTTGCTTTTTAGTTTACCACAATCATCTTTGCTAGACACATGTTTTGAGAGAGCACACATGATTCAGAAATTATTAGAATACTCTATGTGCTTCACTTATATCTTTTGAGCTATATAGTTTTTGCTCTAGTGCTTCACTTATATCTTTTAGAGCACGGTGGTGGTTTTGTTTTATAGAAACTATTATTCTATCATACTTCACTTATATTATTTTGAGAGTCTTAAACAGCATGGTAATTTGCTTAGATCATCCTAATATGCTAGGTATTCAAGACTAGTAAAAAACTTTCTTATGAGTGTGCTGAATACTAAGAGAAGTTTGATGCTTGATGATTGTTTTGAGATATGGAGGTAGTGATATTAATGTTGTTCTAGATGAGTAGTTGTGAATTTGAGAAATACTTGTGTTGAAGTTTGCAAGTCCCGTAGCATGCACATATGGTAAACTTTATGTAACAAATTTGAAACATGAGGTGTTCTTTGATTGTCCTCCTTATGAGTGGCAGTCGGGGACAAGCGATGGTCTTTTCCTACCAATCTATCCCCCTAGGAGAATGCGCGTAGTGCTTGGTTTTTGATGACTTGTAGATTTTTGCAATAAGTATGTGAGTTCTTTATGACTAATGTTGAGTCCATGGATTATACGCACTCTTACCCTTCCATCATTGCTAGCCTCTTCAGTACCGTGCATTGCCCTTTCTCACATTGAGAGTTGGTGCAAACTTCGTCGGTGCATCCAAACCCCGTGATATGATACGCTCTTTCACACATAAACCTCCTTATATCTTCCTCAAAATAGCCACCATACCTACCTATTATGGCATTTCCATAGCCATTCCGAGATATATTGCCATGCAACTTTCCACCGTTCCGTTTATTATGGCACACTCATCATTGTCAGATTGCTTTGCATGATCATGTAGTTGACATCGTATTTGTGGCAAAGCCACCGTTCATAATTTTTCATACATGTCACTCTTGATTCATTGTTATCCCGGTATACCGCCGGAGGCATTCATATAGAGTCATACTTTGTTCTAGTATCGAGTTGTAATCATTGAGTTGTAAATAAATATAAGTGTGATGATCATCATTCATAGAGCATTGTCCCAATAAAAAAAGAGAGAGAAAGTCCAAATAAAAAAAGAGAAAGGCCAAATAAAAAATAAAATAAAAAGGGACAATGCTACTATCCTTTTTTCCACACTTGTGCTTCAAAGTAGCACCATGATCTTCATGATAGAAAGTCTCTTGTTTTGTCACTTTCATATACTAGTGGGAATTTTTCATTATAGAACTTGGCTTGCGTATTCCAACAATGGGCTTCCTCAAATGCCCTAGGTCTTCGTGAGCAAGCAAGTTGGATGCACACCCACTTAGTTTCTTTTGTTGAGCTTTCATGCATTTATAGCTCTAGTGCATCCGTTGCATGGCAATCCCTACTCCTTACATTAACATCAGCCGATGGGCATCTCCATACCTCATTGATTAGCCTCATTGATGTGATACTTTATCCTTCTTTGTCTTCTCCACATAACCCCCATCATTATATTCTATTCCACCCATAGTGCTAAATCCATGGCTCACGCTCATGTATTGCGTGAAGGTTGAAAAAAGTTTGAGATTACTAAGGTATGAAACAATTGCTTGGCTTGTCATCGGGGTTGTGCATGATGAGAGCATTCTTGTGTGATGGAAATGGAGCATGACTAAACTATATGATTTTGTAGGGATGAACTTTCTTTGGCCATGTTATTTTGAGAGGACATAATTGCTTAGTTAGTATGCTTGAAGTATTATTACTTTTATGTCAATATTAAACCTTTATCTTGAATCTTTCAGATCTGAATATTCATACCACAATTAACATAATTACATCGAAATTATGCCAAGTAGCATTCCACATCAAAAATTCTATTTTTATCATTTACCTACTCGAGGACGAGCAAGAATTAATCTTGGGGATGCTTGATACGTCTCCAACGTAGCTATAATTTTTGATTGTTCCATGCTATATTATATTCTGTTTCACACATTATTGGGCTTTATTATACACTTTTATTTTATTTTTGGGACTAACCTATTAACCGGAGGCCCAGCCCAGAATTGCTGTTTTTTTGCCTATTTCAGAGTTTCGCAGAAAAAGAATATCAAACGGTGTCCAAATGGAATGAAACCTTCGGGAACGTGATTTTCGGAACGAACGTGATCCAGAGGAGTTGGACCCTACGTCAAGACATCAACCAGGAGGGCACGGGGTAGGGGGGCGCGCCTACCCCCTGGGCGCGCCCTCCACCCTCGTGGGCCCCATGTTGCTCCACCGACGTACTTCTTCCTCCTATATATACCTACATACCCCCAAACTACCAGAGACGGAGCGAAAAACCTAATTCCACCACCGCAACCTTCTATACCCGTGAGATCCCATCTTGGGGCCTTCTCCGGAGCTTTGCCGGAGGGGGCATCGATCACGGAGGGCTTCTACATCAGGACCATAGCCTCTCCGATGATGTGTGAGTAGTTTACCTCAGACCTTCGGGTCCATAGTTATTAGCTAGATGGCTTCTTCTCTCTTTTTGGATCTCAATACAATGTTCTCCCCCTCTCTTGTGGAGGTCTATTCGATGTAATCTTGTTTTGCGGTGTGTTTGTTGAGACCGATGAATTGTGGGTTTATGATCAAGTTTATCTATGAACAATATTTGAATCTTCTCTGAATTCTTTTATGTATGATTGGTCATCTTTGCAAGTCTCTTCGAATTATCAGTTTGGTTTGGCCTACTAGATTGATCTTTCTTGCAATGGGAGAGTGCTTAGCTTTGGGGTCAATCTTGTAGTGTCGTTTCCCAGTGACAGTAGGGGCAGCAAGGCACGTATTGTATTGTTGCCATCGAGGATAACAAGATGGGGTTTATATGATATTGCATGAGTTTATCCCTCTACATCATGTCATCTTGCATAAAGCGTTACTCTGTTCTTATGAACTTAATACTCTAGATGCATGCTGGATAGCGGTCAATGTGTGGAGTAATAGTAGTAGATGCAGGCAGGAGTCGGTATACTTGTCTCGGACGTGATGCCTATATACATGATCATACCTAGATATTCTCGTAACTATGCTCAATTCTGTCAATTGCTTAACAGTAATTTGTTGACCCACCGTAATACTTATGCTCTCAAGAGAAGCCTAGTGAAACCTATGGCCCTCGGGTCTATTTTCTATCATATTAATCTTCCAACACTTAGTTATTTTTATTGCCTTTTATTTTACTTTGCATCTTTATCAAAAAAATATCAAAAATATTATCTTATCATATCTATCAGATCTCACTCTCGTAAGTGACCGTGAAGGGATTAACAACCCCTTTATTGTGTTGGTTGCGAGGATTTATTTGTTTGTGTAGGTGCGAGGGACTCGTGTGTGGCCTCCTACTGGATTGATACCTTGGTTCTCAAAAACTGAGGGAAATACTTACGCTACTTTACTGCATCACCCTTTCCTCTTCAAGGGAAAACCAACGCAGTGCTCAAGAGGTAGCAGGGGTCCTCAGACTTGCCTGCCTACGGCCCACGGCGTGGCTCTGCCAGTGGCCCAGTACGGCCCGTCTTCACCAGCAAACTCTCAAGACCCTTGCGAGGCAGACGACCCAAGACCTCCTCGGGAGCGGCCTCACCAGGCTGGCTCGCGAGGGGCGGAGAGATCAAGGCAAGGGGTACCTCGCGAGGTTCCCGTGACGCAAGCCATGACGACCAAGGCCAGGCGGGCACCAGGCGGGCTCCAGCGATTGCAGCATCATCGTTACCTCTTTGGTGCTGAGGAGGCAAGCACAGGCGAGGAGTACCGAGGCATCAGGCAAATGTTTCCATATTGGTGCAACGAGACCAAGACCAATAGGACGGCAGGACGGAGGTCACCGTGGAGCCCAAGACGGCATCACCACCAGAGCCTTTGGCAGGCGAAGACCACCTTTAGTCAGGATAGCTTGTACTAGCTGTCCCCTTTCAAATTGGCCGTTGTGGCATCCCTTCCCGATCAATATTTGGGAAGAGGACCAGAGCCTCTATAAATAGGAGTGCCACCACCGTAGGAGGCAACTCAGCTCAGATTGGGCAATCCTCACCCACACACGCATCCACCAAGCACAAGAACACCTCTCCTCAAGAGGCTGTTCTTCCCTTGTACTGTTCATCCTTAGCCCGAGAGGCAATCCACCACCACCACACTAGAGTAGGGTATTACACCACAACAGTGGCCCGAGCCAGTATACATCTTATGCCCCTTGTGTTGCGAGTTCGTCGAGCTTAGCCTTTCAGATCGTGGCGAGGCTGAGGGCATGATTAGCTAGGGAGAGATCTTCGCGCACACCTCAGTGTTCGAACCTTAAGGGTTTTGCCGGAACCCGAAATCTGACATTTGGCGCGCCAGGTTGTTGGGGAACGTAGTAATTTCAGAAAATTTCCTACGCACACGCAAGATCATGGTGATGCATAGCAACGAGAGGGGAGAGTGTTGTCCACGTACCCTCGTAGACCGAAAGCGGAAGCGTTAGCACAACGCGGTTGATGTAGTCATACGTCTTCACGATCCAACCGATCAAGTACCGAACGCACGGCACCTCCGAGTTCAGCATAGGTTCAGCCCGATGACGTCACTCGAACTCCGATCTAGCCGAGTGTTGAGGGAGAGTTTCATCAGCACGACGGTGTGGTGACGGCGATGATGTTCTACCGACGCAGGGCTTCGCGTAAGCACTGCTACAGTATTATCGAGGTGGACTATGGTGGAGGGGGGCACCGCACACGGCTAAAAGATCAAACGATGAATTGTTGTCTCTAGGGTGCCCCCATGCACCCGTATATAAAGGAGCAAGGGGGGAGGTGCGGCCGGCCTAGAGGGGGCACGCCAGGAGGAGTCCTACTAATACTGGGCGTAGGACCCCCCCTTTTCCTTGTTGGACTAAGAGTGGAGGGGGAAGAGGAGGGAGAGAGGAAGGAAAGGGGGGGGGGCGCCACCCCCCTCTCCTTGTCCTATTCGGACTAGGGGGGAGGGGCGCGCGGCCCACCCTGCTGCCTCTCCTCTTCTCCACAAGGCCCACTATGGCCCATTAAGCTCCTCGGGGGGTTCCGGTAACCTCCGAGTACTCCGGTAAAATCCCGATTTCACCCGGAACACTTCCGATATCCAAACATAGGCTTCCAATATATCAATCTTCATGTCTCGACCATTTCGAGACTCCTTGTCATGTCCGTGATCATATCCAGGACTTCGAACAACCTTCGGTACATCAAAACATATAAACACCTAATATAACTGTCATCGAAACGTTAAGCGTGCGGACCCTACGGGTTCGAGAACTATGTAGACATGACCGAGACACATCTCCGGTCAATAACCAATAGCGGAACCTGGATGCTCATATTGGCTCCCACATATTCCACGAAGATCTTTATTGGTCAGACCGCATAACAACATATGTTGTTCCCTTTGTCATCGGTATGTTACTTGCCCGAGATTCAATCGTCGATATCTCAATACCTAGTTCAATCTTGTTTACCGGCAAGTCTGTTTACTCGTTCCGTAATACATCATCCCGCAACTAACTCATTAGTTGCAATGCTTGCAAGGCTTAAGTGATGTGCATTACAGAGAGGGCCCAGAGATACCTCTACGACAATCAGAGTGACAAATCCTAATCTCGAAATACGCCAACCCAACAAGTACCTTCGGAGACACTTGTAGAGCACCTTTATAATCACCCAGTTACGTTGTGACGTTTGGTAGCACACAAAGTGTTCCTCCGGTAAATGGGAGTTGCATAATCTCATAGTCATAGGAACATGTATAAGTCATGAAGAAAGCAATAGCAACATACTAAACCGATCGGGTGCTAAGCTAACGAAATGGGTCAGGTCAATCACATCATTCTCCTAATGATGTGATCCCATTAATCAAATGACAACCCATGTCAATGGCTAGGAAACTTAACCATCTTTGATCAACGAGCTAGTCAAGTAGAGGCATACTAGTGACATTCTGTTTGTCTATGTATTCACACATGTATTATGTTTCCGGTTAATACAATTCTAGCATGAATAATAAACATTTATCATGATATAAGGAAATAAATAATAACTTTATTATTGCCTCTAGGGCATATTTCCTTCAGTCTCCCACTTGCACTAGAGTCAATAATCTAGATTACACAGTAATGGTTCTAACACCCATGGAGCCTTGGTGCTGATCATGATTTGCTCGTGGAAGAGGCTTAGTCAACAGGTCTGCAACATTCAGATCCATATGTATCTTGCAAATTTCTATGTATCCCACCTGGACTAAATCCCGGATGGAATTGAAGCGTCTCTTGATGTGCTTGGTCCTCTTGTGAAATCTGGATTCCTTTGCCAAGGCAATTGCACCAGTATTGTCACAAAAGATTTTCATTGGACCCGATGCACTAGGTATGACACATAGATCGGATATGAACTCCTTCATCCAGACTCCTTCATTTGCTGCTTCCGAAGCAGCTATGTACTCCGCTTCACACGTAGATCCCGCCACGACGCTTTGTTTAGAACTGCACCAACTGACATCGCCACTGTTCAATGTAAACACGTATCCGGTTTGCGATTTAGAATGGTCCGGATCAGTGTCAAAGCTTGCATCAATGTAACCATTTACGATAAGCTCTTTGTCACCTCCATAAACGAGAAACATATCCTTAGTCCTTTTCAGGTATTTTAGGATGTTCTTGACCGCTGTCCAGTGATCCACTCCTGGATTACTTTGGTACCTCCCTGCTAGACTTATAGCAAGGCACACATCAGGTCTGGTACACAGCATTGCATACATGATAGAGCCTATGGCTGAAGCATAGGGAACATCTTTCATTTTCTCTCTATCTTCTGCAGTGGTCGGGCATTGAGTCTTACTCAACTTCACACCTTGTAACACATGTAAGAACCCTTTCTTTTCTTGATCCATTTTGAACTTCTTCAAAACTTTGTCAAGGTTGTGCTTTGTGAAAGTCCAATTAAGCGTCTTGATCTATCTCTATAGATCTTGATGCCCAATATATAAGTAGCTTCACCGAGGTCTTTCATTGAAAAACTCTTATTCAAGTATCCTTTTATGCTATCCAGAAATTCTATATCATTTCCAATCAACAACATGTCATCCACATATAATATTAGAAATGCTACAGAGCTCCCACTCACTTTCTTATATATACAGGCTTCTCCAAAAGTCTGTACAAAACCAAATGATTTGATCACACTATCAAAGCGTTTATTCCAACTCCGAGAGGTTTGCACCAGTCCATAAATGGATCGCTGGAGCTTGCCCACTTTGTTAGCTCCCTTTGGATTAACAAAACCTTCTGGTTGCATCATATAAAACTCTTATTCCAGAAATCCATTCAGGAATGCAGTTTTGTCATCCATTTTCCAAATTTCATAATCATAAAATGCGGCAATTGCTAATATGATTCGGACAGACTTAAGCATCGCTACGGGTGAGAAGGTCTCATCGTAGTCAATCCCTTGAACTTGTCGAAAACCTTTCGCAAAAAGTCGAGCTTTATAGACAGTAACATTACCGTCATCGTCAGTCTTCTTCTTGAAGATGCATTTATTCTCAATTGCTTGCCGATCATCGGGCAAGTCAACCAAAGTCCACACTTTGTTCTCATACATGGATCCCATCTCAGATTTCATGGCCTCAAGCCATTTTGTGGAATCTGGGCTAACCATCGCTTCTTCAGAGTTCGTAGGTTCGTCATGGTCTAGTAACATAACTTCCAGAACAGGATTACCGTACCACTCTGGTGCGTATCTTACTCTGGTTGACCTACGAGGTTCAGTAACAACTTGATCTGAAGTTTCATGTCATGATCACTAACTTCCTCACTAATTGGTGTAGGTGTCACAGAAACCGGTTTCTGTGGTGAACTACTTTCCATTAGGGGAGCAGGTATAGTTACCTCATCAAGTTCTACCTTCCTCCCACTCACTTCTTTCGAGAGAAACTCCTTCTCCAGAAAGATTCCTAATTTAGCAACAAAAGTCTTGCCTTCGGATCTGTGATAGAAGGTGTACCCAATAGTCTCCTTTGGGTATCCTATGAAGACACATTTCTCCGATTTGGGTTCGAGCTTATCAGGTTGAAGATTTTTCACATAAGCATCGCAGCCCCAAACTTTCAGAAACGACAACTTTGGTTTCTTGCCAAACCATAGTTCATAAGGCGTCGTCTCAACGGATTTTGATGGTGCCCTATTTAACGTGAATGCGGCCGTCTCTAAAGCATAACCCCAAAACGATAGCGGTAATCAGTAAGAGACATCATAGATCGCACCATATCTAGTAAAGTACGATTACGACGTTCGGACACACCATTATGCTGTGGTGTTCCGGGTGACGTGAGTTGCAAAACTATTCCGTATTGTTTCAAATGAAGACCAAACTCATAACTCAAATATTCTCCTCCATGATCAGATCGTAGAAACTTTATTTTCTTGTTACGATGATTTTCAACTTCACTCTGAAATTCTTTGAACTTTTCAAACGTTTCAGACTTATGTTTCATTAAGTAGATATACCCATATCTGCTTAAATCATCTGTGAAGGTGAGAAAATAACGATATCCGCCACGAGCCTCAACATTCATTGGACCACATACATCTGTATGTATGATTTCCAACAAATCTGTTGCTCTCTCCATAGTTCCGGAGAACGGCGTTTTAGTCATCTTGCCCATGAGGCATGATTCGCAAGTACCAAGTGATTCATAATCAAGTGGTTCTAAAAGTCCATCAGTATGGAGCTTCTTCATGCGCTTTACACCGATATGACCTAAACGGCAGTGCCACAAATAAGTTGCACTATCATTATCAACTCTATATCTTTTGGCTTCAATATTATGAATATGTGTATCACTACTATCGAGATTCAATAAAAATAGACCACTCTTCAAGGGTGCATGACCATAAAAGATATTACTCATATAAATAGAACAACTATTATTCTCCGATTTAAATAAATAACCGTCTCGCATCAAGAAGATCCAGATATAATGTTCATGCTCAACGCTGGCACCAAATAACAATTATTTAGGTCTAATACTAATCCCAAAGGTAGATGTAGAGGTAGCATGCCGACCGCGATCACTTCGACTTTGGAACCATTTCCCACGCGCATCGTCACCTTGTCCTTAGCCAATATTCGTTTAATCCATAGCCCCTATTTCGAGTTGCAAATATTAGCAACTGAACCAGTATCAAATACCCAGGTGCTACTGCGAGCATTAGTAAGGTACACATCAATAACATGTATATCACATATACCTTTGTTCACCTTGCCATCCTTCTTATCCGCCAAATACTTGGGGCAGTTCCGCTTCCAGTGACCAGTCTGCTTGCAGTAGAAGCACTCAGTCTCAGGCTTAGGTCCAGACTTGGGTTTCTTCTCCTGAGCAGCAACTTGCTTGCTGTTCTTCTTGAAGTTCCCCTTCTTCTTCCCTTTGCCCTTTTTCTTGAAACTGGTGGTCTTATTGACCATCAACACTTGATGCTCCTTCTTGATATCTACTTCCGCAGCCTTTAGCATTGCGAAGAGCTCGGGAATCGTCTTATCCATCCCTTGCATGTTATAGTTCATCACGAAGCTCTTGTAGCTTGGTGGCAGTGATTGGTGAATTCTGTCAATGACGCTATCATCCGGAAGGTTAACTTCCAGTTGAATCAAGTGATTGCAGTACCCAGACATCTTGAGTATATGCTCACTGACAGAACTATTATCCTCCATCTTGCAGCTATAGAACTTATTGGAGACTTCATATCTCTCAATCCGGGCATTCTTTTGAAATATTAACTTCAACTCCTGGAACATCTCATATGCTCCATGACGTTCAAAATGTCGTTGAAGTCCCGGTTCTAAGCCGTAAAGCATGGCACACTGAACTATCGAGTAGTCATCAACACGTGACTGCCAGGCATTCACAATGTCTGTAGTTGCTGGCATAGGTGGTACACCTAGCGGTGCTTCCAGGACGTAACTCTTCTGTGCAGCAATGAGGATAATCCTCAAGTTATGGACCTAGTCCGTGTAATTGCTACCATCATCTTTCAACTTTGCTTTCTCAAGGAACACATTAAAATTCAATGGAACAACAGCACGGGCCATCTATCTACAATCAACATAGACAAGAAAGATACTATCAGGTACTAAGTTCATGATAAGTTTAAGTTCAATTAATCATATTACTTAAGAACTCCCACTTAGATAGACATCCCTCTAATCCTCTAAGTGATCACGTGATCCAAATCAACTAAACCATGTCCGATCATCACGTGAGATGGAGTAGTTTCAATGGTGAACATCACTATGTTGATCATATCTACTATATGATTAACGCTCGACCTTTCGGTCTCCGTGTTCCGAGGCCATATCTATTATATGCCAGGCTTGTCAAGTTTAACCTGAGTATTCCACATCTGCAACTGTTTAGCACCCGTTGTATTTGAACGTAGAGCCTATCACACCCGATCATCACGTGGTGTCTCAGCACGAAGAACTTTCGCAACGGTGCATACTCAGGCAGAACACTTATACTTTGATAATTTAGTGAGGAATCATCTTATAATGCTACCGTCAATCAAAGCAAGATAAGATGCATAAAAGATAAACATCACATGCAATCAATATAAGTGATATGATATGGCCATCACATCTTGTGCTTGTGATCTCCATCTTCGAAGCACCGTCATGATCACCATCGTCACCGGCGCGACACCTTGATCTCCATCGTAGCATCATTGTCGTCTCGCCAATCTTATAGTTCTACGACTGTTGCTACCGCTTAGTGATAAAGTAAAGCATTACAGGGCAATTGCATTGCATACAATAAAGTGACAACCATATGGCTCCTGCCAGTTGCCGATAACTCGGTTACAAAACATGATCATCTCATACAATAAAATTTAGCATCATGTCTTGACCATATCACATCACAACATGCCCTACAAAAACAAGTTAGACGTCCTCTACTTTGTTGTTGAAAATTTTTCGTGGCTGCTACGGGCTTAGCAAGAACCGTTCTTACCTACCCATCAAAACCACAACGATAGTTCGTCAAGTTGGTGCTGTTTTCACCTTCGCAAGGACCGGGCGTAGCCACACTCGGTTCAACTAAAGTTGGAGAAACTGACACCCGCCAGCCACCTGTGTGCAAAGCACGTCGGTAGAACCAGTCTCGCATAAGCGTACGCGTAATGTCGGTCCGGGCCGCTTCATCCAACAATACCGCTGAACCAAAGTATGACATGCTGGTAAGCAGTTTGACTTATATCGCCCACAACTCACTTGTGTTCTACTCGTGCATATGAAATCTACGCATAAAACCTGACTCGGATGCCACTGTTGGGGAACGTAGTGATTTCAAAAAAATTCCTACGCACACGCAAGATCATGGTGATGCATAGCAACGAGAGGGGACAGTGTTGTCCACGTACCCTCGTAGACTGAAAGCGGAAGCGTTAGCACAATACGGGTGATGTAGTCGTACGTCTCCATGATCCGACCGATCAAGTACCTGTAGAGTTTCATCAGCACGATGGCATGGTGACGATGATGTTGTTCTACCGACGCAGGGCTTAGCCTAAGCACCGCTACAGTATTATCGAGGTGGACTATGGTGGAGGGGGGCACCGCACACGGCTAAAAGATCAAACGATCAATTGTTGTCTCTAGGGTGCCCCCTGCCCCTATATATAAAGGAGTAAGGGGGGAGGTGCATCTGGCCTAGAGGGGGCGCGCCAGGAGGAGTCCTACTCCTACCGGGAGTAGAACTCCCCCCTTTTCCTTGTTGGACTAGGAGTGGAGGGGGAAAGAGGAGGGAGAGAGGAAGGAAAGGGGGGGGTGCTGCACCCCTCTCCTTGTCCTATTCGGACTAGGGGGGAGGGGCGCGCGGCCCTGCCCTGGCCGCCTCTCCTCTTCTCCACAAGGCCCACTATGGCCCATTAAGCTCCCGGGGGGTTCCGGTAACCTCCCGGTACTCCGGTAAAATCCCGATCTCACCCGGAACACTGATGATATCCAAACATAGGCTTCCAATATATCAATCTTCATGTCTCGACCATTTAGAGACTCCTCGTCATGTCCATGATCATATCCGGGACTCCAAACAACCTTCAGTACATCTAAACATATAGATTCATAATATAATTGTCATCGAAACTTTAAGCGTGCGGACCCTATGGGTTCGAGAATTATGTAGACATGACCGAGACACATCTCCGGTCAATAACCAATAGCGGAACCTGGATGCTCATATTGGCTCCCACATATTCCATGAAGATATTTATCGATCAGACCGCATAACAACATACGTTGTTCCCTTTGTCATCGGTATGTTTCTTGCCCGAGATTCGATCGTCGGTATCTCAATACCTAGTTCAATCTCGTTTATTGGCAAGTCTCTTTACTCGTTCCGTAATACAACATCCCGCAACTAACTCATTAGTTGCAATGCTTACAAGGCTGAAGTGATGTGCATTACCGAGAGGGCCCAGAGATACCTCTCCGACAATCGGAGTGACAAATCCTAATCTCGAAATACACCAACCCAACAAGTACCTTCGGAGACACCTGTAGAGCGCCTTTATAATCACCCAGTTATGTTGTGACGTTTGGTAGCACACAAGTTCCTCCGGTAAACGGGAGTTGCATAATCTCATAGTCATAGGAACATGTATAAGTTATGAAGAAAGCAATAGCAACATACTGAACGATCGGGTGCTAAGCTAACGAAATGGGTCAGGTCAATCACATCATTCTCCTAATGATGTGATCCTGTTAATCAAATGACAACCCATGTCAATGGCTAGGAAACTTAACCATCTTTGATCAACGAGCTAGTCAAGTAGAGGCATACTAGTTACATTCTGTTTGTCTATGTATTCACACATGTATTATGTTTCCGGTTAATACAATTCTAGCATGAATAATAAACATTTATCATGATATAAGGAAATAAATAATAACTTTATTATTGCCTCTAGGGCATATTTCCTTCATAGGTAGGGGTGCGCCGGAGCTTTCCTTCCGCCAGTTGATCCGTGATACGTCTCCAACGTATCTATAATTTTTGATTGCTCCATGCTATATTATCTACTGTTTTTGACAATATTGGCCTTTATTATCCACTTTTATATTACTTTTGGGACTGACCTATTAACCGGAGGCCCAGCCCAGAATTGCTGCTTTTTGCCTATTTCAGAGTTTCGAAGAAACGGAATATCAAACGGAGTCCAAACGGAATGAAACCTTCGGGAACGTGATTTTCTCACCGAACGTGATCCAGGAGACTTGGACCCTAAGTCAAGGAAGCTTATAGGAGGGCACGAGGTAGGGGGCGCGCCCATCCCCCCAGGGCGCGCCCTCCACCCTCGTGGGCCCCCTGTTGGTCCATTGACGTACTCCTTCCTCCTATATATACCTACGTACCCCCAAACGATCAGATACGGAGCCAAAAGCCTAATTCCACCACTGCAACCTTCTGTACCCACGAGATCCCATCTTGGGGC
This sequence comes from Triticum urartu, assembly GCF_003073215.2. Lineage (NCBI taxonomy): Eukaryota > Viridiplantae > Streptophyta > Magnoliopsida > Poales > Poaceae > Triticum > Triticum urartu. Next base: position 675,306,016 of record NC_053023.1, read on the forward strand.
CTGTTCTGGAGCTCCGCCAGAGGGGGCATCCATCACGGAGGGTTCTACATAAACACCATAGCCTCTCCGATGAAGTGTGAGTAGTTTACCTCAGATCTTCGGGTCCATAGTTAGTTGCTAGATGGCTTCGTCTCTCTCTTTTTGGATCTTAATACAATGTTCTCCCCCTCTCTCGTGGAGATCTATTCGATGTAATCTTCTTTTTGCGGTGTGTTTGTTGTGACCAATGAATTGTGGGTTTATGATCAAGATTATCTATGAACAATATTTGAATCTTCTATGAATTCTTTTATGTATGATTGGTTATATTTGCAAGTCTCTTCGAATTATCAGTTTGGTTTGGCCTACTAGATTGATCTTTCTTGCTGAGGGAGTCCTGGACAGCCGGACTATAACCTTTGGCCAGACTGTTGGACTATGAAGATACAAGATTGAAGACTTCGTTCCGTGTCTGGATGGGACTCTCCTTGGCGTGGAAGGCAAGCTTGGAAATACGAATATGTAGATCTCCTTCCTTGTAACCGACTCTGTGTAACCCTAGCCCCCTCCGGTGTCTATATAAACCGGGGGGTTTAGTCCGTAGGACACAACAACAATCATACCATGGGCTAGCTTCTAGGGTTTAGCCTCTCTGATCTTGCGGTAGATCTACTCTTGTACTACCCATATCATCAATATCAATCAAGCAGGAGTAGGGTTTTACCTCCATTGAGAGGGCCCGAACCTGGGTAAAAACATCGTGTCCCTTGTCTCCTGTAACCATCCGCCTAGACGCATAGTTCGGGACCCCCTACCCGAGATCCGCCGGTTTTGACACCGACATTGGTGCTTTCATTGAGAGTTCCTCTGTGTCGTCATCTTTAGGCTTGATGGCTCCTCCGATCGTCAACAGCGATGCAGTCCAGGGTGAGACTTTTCTCCCCGGATAGATCTTCGTGTTCGACGGCTTTGCACTGCGGGCCAATTCGCTTGGCCATCTGGAGCAGATTGAAAGTTACGCCCCTGGCCATCAGGTCAGGTTTGGAAGCTTGAACTACACGGCCGACATCCGCAGAGACTTAATCTTCGACGGATTCGAGCCCCGGCCGAGTGCGTCGCACTATCACGATGGGCACGATCTAGCTCTGCCACCGAACAGTTTCCTGGAGACCGCACCTGCAGCCGCTCCGACCTTTAATTCGGAGCTAACTGCGCCATCCGAGGGCGAGTGGTTAGACCCCGTCGCGGAGGCAGCAGCCTAAACGGCGATCGAGCCGAACACCAACCTTATCCTTCGTGAGGTCCGTGACTCCACATTGCCGGACTCTCCTTCGGGCTCTGAACCATCCGCGCCACCGCCAATCGAATCCGATTGGGCGCCGATCATGGAGTTCACCGCCGCGGATATCTTTCAGCACTCACACTTCGGCGACATACTGAATTCACTAAGGTCTCTCTCTTTGTCAGGAGATTCCTGGCCGGATTATGACCGGCAGGATTGGGATGCGGACGACGAAGAAATTCGATGCCCACCCACCACCCACTTCATAGCCACTGTCGATGATTTGACCGACATGCTCGACTTCGACTCCGAAGACATCGACGGTATGGACGACGATGTAGGAGACGAACAGGAACCAGCGCCTACAGGGCACTGGAAAGCCACCTCGTCGTATGATATATATATGGTGGACACACCCAAAGAAGGCAATGGTGACGGAACAACGGAGGATGACCCCTCCAAGAAGCAACCTAAGCGCCGGCGTCAGTGGCGCTGCTCTAAGTCTCGCCAAAGCAAAAACGGTGATTCCGGCACAGGAGATAATAACACCCCGGACAGTGCCGAAGACAACCCCCTCCAGCAAGATTCAGCACAGGAGGATGGAGAAGCTAGCCCTCGCGGATAGAGGGGAAGAGGATGATAATTACATGCCTCCCTTCGAAGACGAGGCAAGCCTTGGCGACGATGAATTTGTCGTGCCTGAGGATCCCATTGAGCACGAGCGCTTCAAGCGCCGGCTTATAGCCACGACAAATAGCCTTAAGAAAAAGCAGCAGCAGCTTAGAGCTGATGAAGACTTGCTAGCCGACAGATGGACTGAGGTCCTTGCGGCCGAGGAATACGAACTCGAACGCCCCTCGAAGAGCTACCCAAAGCGCAGGTTGCTACCCCGATTAGAGGAGGAAGCATCTAAATCCACATCTCTAGCGTATGACATGGCTGACCGGCCACCTCGTGGCCGCGATAGAGAGGCCTCTCGGCCCACAGCTCAAGCCGCACCCCGGCGTCACTCAAAAAATACCAAGGCACGACACGCGCTAGACTTGCGAGATATATTGGAGGACAAAGCAAAGCAAACAAGGTCGATCTACGGATTGCGTGGGCGCCCGATGACGCGAGACGATAACCGTCACACCGGATACAGGAAAAGTAAATCCGGCTGGGCCGAACACAATAGACAAAACTCATTCGAGCCGCGTCGTGATATAGCCCAGTACAGAGGCGCCGCACACCCGCTATGCTTCACAGATGAAGTAATGGATCATCAAATCCCAGAGGGTTTCAAACCCGTGAATATTGAATCATACGATGGTACGACAGATCCTGCGGTATGGATTGAGGACTATCTCCTTCATATCCACATGGCCCGTGGTGACGATCTACACGCCATCAAATACCTCCCACTCAAGCTTAAAGGACCAGCCTGGCATTGGCTCAACAACTTGCCAGCAGAATCCATTAGGTGTTGGGAAGACCTGGAAGCCGCATTCCTCGACAACTTCCAGGGCACCTATGTGCGACCACCAGATGCCGATGACCTGAGCCACATAATTCAGCAGCCAGAGGAATCGGCCAGACAATTCCGTACACGGTTCCTAACCAAGAAAAATCAAATCATCGACTGTTCGGATGCAGAGGCCCTAGCGGCTTTCAAGCATAACATCCGCGACGAGTGGCTTGCCCGGCACCTTGGACAGGAAAAGCAGAAATCCATGGAAACCCTCACGACACTCATGACCCGCTTTTGCGCGGGAGAAGACAGCTGGCTGGCTCGCAGCAATAACATGTCAAAGAGCCCTGGTAATTCGGATACCAAGGACAGCAATGGTAGGTCATGTCACAACAAGCACAAGCGCCGCATTAACAGCGACAACACGGAGGACACGGCAGTTAAGGCCGGATTCAGAAGCACTCCGGGCCCGTCCAGTTTGGACCGTATACTCGATCGCTCGTGTCAGATACATGGCACCCTCAACAAGCTAGCCAACCACACCAACAGGGATTGTTGGGTGTTCAAGCAGGACGGCAAATTAAATGCCGAAAAAAGACAAGGGGCTACATAGCGACGACGAGGAGGAGCCCCGGCTGCCGAACAACAGAGGATAGAAGGGTTTCCCCCCACAAGTGCGGACGGTGAACATGATATACGCAACCCACATCCCCAAGAGGGAGCGTAAGCATGCATTAAGGGACGTATACGCGTTGGAGCTAGTCGCCCCAAAGTTCAACCCATGGTCTTCCTGCCCAATCAATTTCAATCACAGGGACCACCCCACTAGTATCCGCCATGGCGGATTTGCCGCATTGGTTCTAGACCCAATCATTGAAGGATTTCACCTCACTCGAGTCCTTATGGACGGCGGCAGCAGCCTGAACCTGCTTTATCAGGACACAGTGCCCAAAATGGGCATAGATCCCTCAAGGATTAAACCCACAAAAACGACCTTTAAAGGCGCCATACCAGGTGTAGAGGCGCATTGCACAGGCTCAGTTACACTAGAAGTTTTCTTCGGACCCCCGGATAATTTCCGAAGCGAGGAGTTAATCTTCGATATAGTCCCGTTCCGCAGTGGCTTTACGCACTGCTCGGGCGAACCGCATTTGCAAAGTTCAATGCGGTGCCGCACTATGCATACCTCAAGCTCAAGATGCCAGGACCTCGGGGGGTCATTAAAGTCAATGGAAACACCGAGCGCTCTCTCCAAACGGAGGAGCACACAGCGGCCCTCGCAGCGGATGTACAAAGCAGCGTCTCAAGGCAATTCTCTAGTCCGGCAATAAAACGTCCGGACGCCGTCAAGCGCGCTCGGAGTAACCTACAACAAGACCGCCTGGCATGTTCCGAGCAAGTGTAGCAATGCGGCCCCAACCCCAGCCCTTGCGAAACGGTGAAATCCGTGCTACGCGTACATAATTACCCTCCGAAAATACCATGGGCATAGGGGGAGGGGCACGACCACGACACGCCCCAAAACGCGGCTCAAACGCACTAGGGGCTGCCGATTTTATCATTTTTTCTTACTTTTAGGACTTTACTCTCTGGAAGACCTGTTCGGCAGTACAATTGCCGAACACACCATACAATAACCAGGGAGCCAGAAAGCTACGTCACACTGTGGAATTCCCAGGTGGTCTCTATAATGAGAAAAAAATACCTGTCTTAAATACCATTCCGCGGCTCGCCCCTGGAGGGGACATGTTAAATAGTCCCATCTCTCGCTTATCGCACTATTTGTATCATTCTGCTTTTAATGCACCTTTTTCGAATAAACAATGCTTAGCTTTAGTCTATTATTGCATTCTCTATTCATTCCTTTTTATGTATATATGTTCATTCATGACATGTAGCACCCGTACACTTTGGTACGGCCAATACGCCAGGGGCTCAAGCACCCCATAACACGGCGTGAGAAGTCCGAACACTTTCACAAGTGCGGCACTCCGAACTTATAGCATTATATGCATCAGCCCCGAATCATGTCTTTGGTCAATAGTTGGGTTTGCCCGGCTCCCATGTTTTGGTACCTTACGTTCCGCTATATCGGCTAAGGTAGCACTGGGAGAACTACTGCGATTGTTCCCCGGTTCAGGTAGGCTAAGCACCTCAGTAGAGAAAGCTAAAACTGACTATCATGATAGGGCGAGAGCTGGTCGCTGTTTGAGAGGTTTCGAGTCCCTAAAGACTTATGCCGCTTAGGGCAAGGAGTCGGCTTTGTCCGGCCTAGGCATGTATAGCGCCCCGAACTCGGTCTTCCGAACACTAGGGGCTTCGCCAAAATTTAAAATTATAGAATTCTCTGGCTAAGTGAGAGTGATAACGCATCATAGTCTGATTGCCTTGTTCGTTGCGCTGAGCACCTCCCTCGAAGGACACAAGAATGGGAAAAAGAGTGCTCAGGTCTATCCCGAACACCCCAGCACTCGTGGCACGGGGGCAGAAGCCGACGACTCGCCATCTCTCAGATTTAGTAAACGGTCGCCTAAAAGGTAACATTTTAAATTCAAACAAGCGTTGCATAGCGCATATGAACAAGTTTTCAGCGTACAAGATCACACGAGCGAGTTTACTCAAATATTACATCCTTGGAACATTCATCTGCCACAAGGCGGGCACCCTTCAGGACGCCCTCATAGTACATCTCAGGGTGGCAATGCTCCTTGCCCTGCGGTGGTTCGTCCTTCACCAGCCTCTCCGTGTCCATTTTGCCCCATGTACTTTCACGCGGGCAAGGGCCCTGCGGGCGCCCTCGATGCAGACGGAGCGCTTGATGACTTCAAGCCACGGACAGGCATCCGCCAGCCGCCTCACCAGGGTGAAGTAGCTCCCAGGCATGGCCTCTCCAGGCCACAGCCGGACTATAAGACCCTTCATGGCCTGTTCGGCCACCTTATGGAGCTCGACCAATTGCTTCAGCTGGTGGCTCAAGGGCACCGGGTGTCCGGTCTCAGCATACTGAGACCAGAACACCTTCTCCGTCGAGCTCCCTTCCTCGGCCCGGTAGTAGGTGGCAGCATCTGACACACTGCGGGGCAAATCTGTGAATGCTCCTGGAGAGCTCCGGACTCGGGTAAGTAACAAGTAACTCACTTTCATGTGCTTGCTTTGCATAATGAATGCCTTACCCACCGGTATCTTCTTCATCGCCTCAATTTCCTGGAGGGCTTTTTGGGCTTCGGCCTTGGCAAACTTGGCATTTGTGAGGGCCGTAGCGAGCTCGGACTCTCGAGTCTTCGAGTCAAGCTCCAAAGTCTCATGCTTTTTCACGAGAGCATGGGCATGGAGCTCTTGCTGCACCTCGCCAACCCGTGCCTCATGTTTCTCCCGCCCGGTGCGCTCCGTGGCCGCCTTGTTTTCGGCCTCGGTAAGCGCTTGCTTCAGGGTCGCCACCTCGGTCGTGGCCCCTAGCACATCAGTAACGATCCTATCATTTTTGCAACTGCATCTTTTTTATATATACACACACAGACAAGGCATTACGTACCTTGGTTCTCCTCGAGCTGCTTCTTGGCAAGGGCCGAGCTCTTTCTCGGACCGCTCGAGGTTCTGCTTCAGCGCATCAACCTCTGCAGTCAGTGCGGCAGAGGCCAGCAGCGAAGCCTGCATACGCATATAGACATAATTATGTTAGACTCTTGCGAATATTATTAGATCCTCTATTCGGCTTTTCTTTGTGAACACCAAACAGAGCATCAGGGGCTACTGTCTATGCGGTAATATTTTCATATATTTTTTACATACCTCAAAGCCTGTTAGAAGGCTGGCACAGGCTTCAGTCAGCCTGCTCTTGGCGGACTAAACTTTCTGGATCACCGCACTCATAATAGTGCGGTGCTCCTTGTCGATGGAGGCGCCGTTAAGCACCTCCAGCAAGTTATCCGGTGCCTCTGGTTGCACGGAGGTCACCGGCACGGTAGGCTTGCCCTTCTTAGTGGGGGGCCGCTTGCCGGAGTCCGAAACCACTAAAGGTTCCGGTGCGGTGTTCGGCCCAGGGCCGGACTTGGAGCCCTTGGGAGCCTTGCTCCCTTTGTGCCTGCAGTCCGGAAGGCCGCTGAGGGAGTCCTGGATTAGGGGGTGTTCGGGTAGCCGGACTATACCTTCAGCCGGACTCCTGGACTATGAAGATACAAGATTGAAGACTTCGTCCCGTGTCCGGATGGGACTTTCCTTGGCGTGGAAGGCAAGCTGGGCGATGCGGATATTCAAGATCTCCTACCATTGTAACCGACTCTATGTAACCCTAACCCTATCCGGTGTCTATATAAACCGGAGGGTTGTAGTCCGTAGGCAATCAACTCCATACACAACAATCATACCATAGGCTAGCTTCTAGGGTTTAGCCTCCTTGATCTCGTGGTAGATCTACTCTTGTACTACCCATATCATCAATATTAATCAAGCAGGAGTAGGGTATTACCTCCATCGAGAGGGCCCGAACCAGGGTAAAAACATCGTGTCCCTTGTCTCCTGTTACCATCCGGCCTTGACGCACAGTTCGGGACCCCCTACCCGAGATCCGCCGGTTTTGACACCGACATTGGTGCTTTCATTGAGGGTTCCTCTGTGTCGTCGCCTTTAGGCCCGATGGCTCCTTTGATCATCAACAACGATGCAGTCCAGGGTGAGACTTTGCTCCCCGGACAGATCTTCGTCTTTGGCGGCTTCGCTCTGCGGGCCAATTCGCTCGGCCACCTGGAGCAGATCGAAAGCTACGCCCCTGGCCATCAGGTCAGGTTTGGAAGCCTAAACTACACGGCTGACATCCATGGGGACTTGATCTTCGACGGATTCGAGCCACAGCCAAGCACGCCGCACTGTCTCGATGGGCATGATATAGCTCTACCGCCGAACAGCGCCTTGGAGGCTGCATACGCATCGGTTTCAACCATTGATTCGGAGCCTACTGCCCCGATCGAGGATCAGCGGTTGGACACTGCCTCAGGGGCTGCAATCTCAGAGGCGATCGAGCCAAACTCCAGCCCCGCACTCTGCACGACCCATGACTCCGAGGATCCAGACTCCTTCCTGGACTCCGAACCCCCCGCGCCCCTGCCAATCGAATCCGATTGGGTGCCGATAATGGAGTTCACCGCCGCAGACATCTTTCAGCACTCGCCCTTCGGCGACATCCTGAATTCTCTAAAGTCTCTCTCATTATCAGGAGAGCCCTGGCCGGACTACGGTCAGCAAGGGTGGAATACGGACAATATGGAAATTCAAAGCCCACCCACCACCCACTTTGTAGCCACTGTCGACGATCTAACCGACATGCTTGACTTCAGCTCCGAAGACATCGACGTCATGGACGACGATGTAGGAGACGAACAGGAACTAGCACCTGTAGGGCGCTGGAAGGCCACCTCGTCATATGGCATATATATGGTGGATACTCGAAAAGATGGAGATGGTGATGGAACAGTGGGGGATGACGCCCCCAAGAAACAGCCAAAGCGCCAGCGTCAGCGGCGCCGCTCTAAATCCCGCCAAAGCAAAAATGGTGATTCCGGCACGGGAGATAATACTACCCCGGATAGCGCCGAAGAACACCCACCTCAGCAAGATTCGGCACAGGAAGATGTAGAAGCCAGCCCTCATGAGAGAGCGGCAGACCGAGAGGTCGAGGATGATAACTATACGCCTCCCTCCGAAGACGAGACAAGCCTCGATGACGACGAATTCGTCATACCATCAGACCCCACCGAACAAGAGCGTTTTAAACGCAGGCTTTTAGCCACGGCAAGCAGCCTCAAGAAAAAGCAGCAACAGCTTAGAGCTGCCCAAGATTTGCTAGCTGACAGATGGACTGAAGTCCTTGCGGCCGAAGAGTATGACCTCGAACGCCCCTCCAAGAGTTACCCGAAACGCAGGCCGCTACCCCGATCAGAGGAGGAAGCACCTACATCACCAGCGCATGACATGGCAGACCGGCCACCTCGCGGCCGTGACAGAGAGGCCTCTCGGCCCTCCACCCAAGCCATGCCCCGACGTCGCTCAACTAAGGCACGGGAAAATGCGCCCGACCGGCGAGACATACTGGAGGATAAGGCAAGACAAACAAGATCGATCTACGGATCGCGCAGGCGCCCTACGGCATGTGACAATGATCTTCACTCCGGATACAACAAATCCGGCCGGGCCGAACACAACAGACATAGCTCTTCCGAACTGCGTCGTGATATAGCCCAGTACAGAGGCGCCGCACACCCGCTATGCTTCACGAATGAAGTAATGGATCATAAAATCCCAGAGGGATTCAAACCCGTAAACATCAAATCATACGATGGCACAACAGATCCGGCGGTATGGATCGAGGATTATCTCCTTCACATCCACATGGCACGCGGCGATGATCTACACGCCATCAAATACCTCCCGCTCAAACTTAAAGGACCGGCCCGACATTGGCTTAACAGCCTGCCAGCAGACTCAATCGGTTCTTGGGAGGACCTAGAAGCCGCATTCCTCGACAACGTCCAGGGCACTTACGTGCGACCGCCGGATGCCGACGACTTAAGCCACATAATTCAGCAGCCAGAAGAATCGGCCAGACAATTCTGGACACGGTTCCTAACAAAGAAAAACCAGATAGTCGACTGTCCGGACGCAGAGGCCCTAGCAGCCTTCAAGCATAACATCCGCGACGAGTGGCTTGCCCGGCACCTGGGACAGGAAAAGCCAAAATCCATGGCAGCCCTCACGACACTCATGACCTGCTTTTGCGCGGGAGAAGACAGCTGGCTAGCTCGCAGTAACAACTTATCAAAGAACCCTGGTAATTCGGATACCAAGGACAAAAGTGGCAGGACACGTCGGAATAAGCAAAAACGCCGCATTAACAGCGACAGCAACGAAGACACGGCAGTCAATGCCGGATTCAAAGGCTATAAATCCAGTCAGCGGAAAAAGCCATTCAAAAAGAATACTCAGGGCCCGTCCAGTTTGTACCGAATACTCGATCGCTTGTGCCAGATACATGGCACCCCCGAAAGGCCAGCCAATCACACTAACAGGGATTGTTGGGTGTTCAAGCAGGCAGGCAAGTTAAGGGCCGAAAACAAAGACAAGCGGCTGCACAGCGACGACGAGGAGCCCAAGCCGCCGAACAACAATGGACAGAAGGGCTTTCCCCCACAAGTGCGGATGGTGAACATGATATACGCAACCCACATTCCCAAGCGGGAGCGAAAGCGTGCGCTACGGGACGTATACGCGATGGAGCCAGTCGCCCCAAAGTTCAACCCATGGTCCTCCTGCCCGGTCACTTTTGATCGAAGGGACCATCCCACTAGCATCCGTCATGGCGGTTTCGCTACATTGGTTCTCGACCCAATCATCGACGGATTTCATCTCACAAGAGTCCTCATGGACGGCGGCAGTAGCCTGAACCTGCTTTATCAGGATACAGTGCAGAAAATGGGCATAGATCCCTCAAGGATTAAGCCCACAAGAACGACCTTTAAAGGCATTATACCAGGTGTAGAAGCCAACTGTACAGGCTCAGTAACACTTGACGTGGTCTTCGGATCCCCGGACAATTTCCGAAGCGAAGAGTTAATCTTCGATATAGTCCCGTTTCGCAGTGGCTATCACGCCCTGCTCGGACGAACCGCATTCGCAAAGTTCAATGCGGTGCCGCACTACGCATATCTCAAACTCAAGATGCCAGGCCCTCGAGGAGTAATTACGGTCAACGGAAACACCGAACGCTCCCTCCGTACGGAGGAGCATACGGCGGCTCTCGCAGCGGAGGTACAAAGTAGCCTTCTCAGGCAATTCTCCAGTCCGGCCATTAAAAAGCCAGACACTGCCAAGCGCGCCCGGAGTAACCCACAGCAGGACCACCTGGCACACTCTGAGCAAGCGTAGCAATGCGGCCCCAACCCCAGCTTTCGCGACATAGCGAAATCAGTACCTCGCGTACATAACTATGCCCTTGAAATACCATGGGCATAGGGGAAGGGGCACAATAACGGCACGCCCAAAATACGGCTTAAAACATACTAGGGGCTGCCGGATTCTTTTTTTAATTTTTTCTTACTTTCAGGACTCCATACTTCGGACAACCTGTTCGGCAATTCGACTGCCGCACAAACGATGCAAGATCCAGGGAGGCAGACAAGCCATGCCGCATTATGGAACTCCCAGGTGGTCTCTGTTACGAGCGGTATACCTGTTTTAAATACAATTCCGCGGCCTGCCCCTAGTCAGGACATACTGAATAGTCCAATATCTTTTGCTTACCGCACTATTTGTATCGTTCGGTTTGATAAATAGCCTCACTATAAACAATGCATAGCTTTTGTCTATTTTCTGCATTACTCTCTTTTATATATGTTCACTAATGACATGTTGCACCCGTACACTGTGGTACGGCAAGTACGCCAGGGGCTTCAGTACCCTTTAGTATGGTGTGAGAAGTCCGTACACTTTCACAAGTGCGGCACCCCGAACTTATAGCACTATATGCATCGGCTCCGAATCATGATTTCGGTCAATAGTTGGGTTTGCCCGGCTCCTATGTTTTGGTGCCTTACGTTCCGCTATATCGGCTAAGGTAGCACTAGGAGAACCTCTGCGATTGTGCCCTGGTTGAGCTGGGTTAAGCACCTCAGTGGAGAAAGCTAAAACTGACTGTCATGATGAGGCGAGAGACCGGTCGCTGTTCGAGAGGTTTTTCGAGTCCCTAAAGACTTATGCCGCTTCGAGCGAGGAGCCGGATTTGTCCGGCCAAGGCGTGGATAGCGCCTCGAACTCGGTCTTCCGAACTAGGGGCTTCGCCGAAATTTAAAATTATAAAGTTCTATGGCTAAGTGAGAGTGTTCAAGCATTATAGTCTGATTGCCTGGTTCGTTGTGCTGAGCGCCTCCCTCGAAGGACCCAACTATGGGAAAAAGAGCGCTCAGGTTTATCCCGAACACCCCAGCACTAGTGGCATGGGGGAAGAAGCCGACGACTGGCCATCTCTCAATTTTTTGATAAACAGCCGCACAGAAAATAATATTTTAAATTCAACAAGCATTGCTTAAGCGCCTATGAACAAGTTTTCAGCGCACAAGATAAAAACGAGCGAGTTTATTCAAAAATTACATCCTTGGTACATTCATCCGCCACAAGGCGGGCACCCACAAGAACATCCTTGTAATAGTTCTCGGGCTTGCGATGCTCCTTCCCCGGCGGCGGCCCGTCCTTCACAAGCTTCTCACCGTCCAGCTTACCCCAGTGCACCTTTGCACGGGCAAGGGCCCGACGGGCACCTTCGATGCAGACGGAGCGCTTGATGACCTCGAGCCTTGGACAGGCCTCCACCAGCTGCCGCACCAGCCCGAAATAGCTCCCAGGCAGGGCCTCTCCAGGCCACAGCCGAACTATGAAGCCCTTCATGGCCTGTTCGGCCGCCTTGTGGAGCTCGACCAGCTGTTTCAGCTGTCCGGCCTCAGCATACTTAGACCAGAACACCTTCTCCGTCGAGCTTCCCTCTTTAGCTCGGTAGAATGCGGCGGCGTCGGATACGCTGCGGGGAAGATCTGCGAATGCCCCTGGAGAACTCCGGATTCGGGTAAGTAACAAGTAGTTTACTTTTATATTTCTGCTTTGCATAAAGAATGCCTTACCCGCTGCTATCTTCTTAATCTCCTCCAACTCTTGGAGGGCCTTTTGGGCTTCGGCCTTGGCAGTCTCAAGGGCCGCCGCGAGCTCGGACGCTTGGGTCTTTGACTCAAGCTCCAAACTCTCATGTTTTTTCATGAGAGCCTGAAGCTCTTGCTGCACCTCACCGACCTGAGCCCCAAGTTTCTCTCGCTCGGTGCGCTTCGCGGCCGTTTTCTTTCCGGCCTCAGACAGCGCCTGTTTGTGGGTCGCCACCACAGTCGTGGCCCCTATAATAAGCAGTGCAATCCTGTTATTTTTTTCAATCACGCCTCTCTATAGGCACTTTTTCTGTAAGGTATTTGCTACCTTCTTTTTCCTCGAGCTGCCGCTTGGCAAGGCTGAGCTCTTGCTCGGTCCGCTTGAGGTCCTGTTTCAGGACACCCACCTCCGTAGTCAGTGCGGCGGTGGATAGCAGTGAAGCCTGCACACACATATTGACTCTTTATTGTTAGACTCCTGGGAAATTTACTAGATCCTCTATTCGGCTTTTCTTTCCGAACGCCAAACAGAGCATCAGGGGCTACTGTCTATGCGGTACTATTTTTATATATTTTTACTTACCTCGAAGCCTGTTAGAAGGCTAGCGCAAGTTTTAGTCAGTCCGCTCTTGGCGGACTGAACCTTCTGGATCACCGTACTCATAATAGTACGGTGCTCCTCGTCGATGGAGGCGCCGTCAAGCACCTCAAGCAGATTGTCCGGCACCTCTGGTTGGACGGAGGCCGCCGGCTCAGAAGGCTTGCTCCTCTTGGAAGGAGTTCGCCTACCGCGGTCCGGAACTGTTGAAGATTCCGGCGCGGTGTCCGGCACAAAGCCGGACTTGGAGCCCTGGGGGGTCTTGTCCCCTTTACTCCTGGGGTCCGGGAGGTTGCCTTGCGGCTCCTCCAGGACCACCTCCTCCTGCCCCGGAGCTCGTTGCGACACCACTTAGGCGTCGTCCGCAGTGCGGGGGAAGACAGCGGGCGGAACTGAGTTCATGTCCGATGAATCCAGGGAGCCGCTCGACGACTGTTGAGTTCGGCCCGGGGCGGACTGCATAATTACATTCGACATTAGGGAAAGCTGTGCAACAAAGGAACGTCATGAGTTATTCTGATATCCGAACTTACGATTTCGCCGAACGCTTGGCCCTATCTGGCCACTCCTCTTCGTCCTCTTCGGCGTTGGGGGCGTAGTCCGGCGGAGGGGTCTTCCTTTTCCTAGACCCCTCGGCCTCCCCCGTTGGGGCGGCCTTCCTCTTATCTCCTCCCTCCGCTGGGGGGGAGAGTTTTCTTCTTCCTCCTCCTCGTTTTCAAAGGAAGAGGGCGTCTCGGACTCGTCGGACAACGAGTCCGACACCACCACGTTACGGGCACTCTTTCGAGTCCCCGTGGTCTTCTTCTTCTTGGCCTTATTTTCCGGCATGACATAAGGCGCCGGAGCCAGCAGCTTCAGTAGGAGAGCAGGGGCTGGGTCTTCGGGCAAGGGAGCCGGACAGTTAATCGATCCGGACTTCGCCCGCCAAGCCTGTCAAAGGTAAGGGAGTTTAGATCCCGCATAGAGTCAAACTATGAAAAAACTTAACATCCTGTAAAAGGTGAAAATAGCTTACCTCGCTAGCGTGACGCTGCAAGCTGTATCCGCGGTCCTCGGAAGCGGATTCGGGAGCCTCGGCACCTTTGATTAGCGCCTTCCAGATGTCTTCATACGTCGTGCCGAAGGCCTGTTAAGGGTTCGGTGCTGTGCCGGGTCGAACTCCCACAGAGTAAAGTCCCGTTGTTGACACGGGAGGATTCGGCGAACGAGCATGACCTGGACTACATTTACAAGCCTGATTGGCTTGTTTACCAGGGACTGGATGCATGTCTTCAGTCCGGTTACCTCTTCCTCGTTACCCCATGATAGGCCCGTCTATTTCCAGGACATGAGCCGCGTGGGGGGTCCGGATCGGAACTTGGGGGCTGCGGTCCATTTCGGATCGCGTGGCTCAGTGATGTAAAACCACCCAGCTTGCCACCCCTTTAGGGTCTCTACGAAGGAGCCCTCGAACCACAGGACGTTGGCAATCTTGCCCGCCATGGTGCCTCCGCACTCCGCCTGGCTGCCACGCACCACCTTGGGCTTGACGTTGAAGGTCTTGAGCCAGAGGCCGAAATGGGGGCGGACGCAGAGGAAAGCCTCGCACACGACGATAAACACCGAGATGTTGAGGATGAAGTTCGGGGCCAGATCGTGGAAATCCAGGCCGTAGTAGAACATGAGTCCCTGGACGAATGGGTGAAGTGGAAAACCCAGTCCGCGGAGGAAGTGGGGAAGGAATACTACCCTCTCGTGGAGCCTTGGGGTGGGGAGGAGCTGCCCCTTCTCGGGAAGCCGGTGCGCGATGTCTTTGGACAAGTATCCGGCCTTCCTAAGCTTTTTGACGTCGCCCTCCGTGACGGAGGAGACCTTCCACTTGCCTCCCGCTCCGTACATCGCTGGAGAAGGTCGAGGTGGGAAGTGCGGGCTTGGGCGCTGGAGCTTGAGTGCGTAGGAGATGGGTAGGCAAAGGAGGAAGAAGGCGTTGGTAAAAAAGTGGATCCTTATCCCCTTATATGGGCGGATGCGGTTGTGCGTCCCCACCAGCCTAGTAAAACTCGCTTGCCTCCCAAACGCCGTGATAAATGGCGTAGTTGGGTTATCCACGTCTGTATTGATGAGAATCCCATAAAGGGGGATACACGATCTCTGCTTTGACAAGACGTGCCAAGGAAACCGGCTCGCAAAACATGCTGAGGTGGAAAAGTAAAAACGATTCAAGTAAAGGACTTGGCCGTAGTGTGATGACGCACTGCGGAATACGTCAGCAGATTTGATTTGTGTCAATATTATTCTCTCTATGGCAATATGTGGAAACTTATTTTGCAGAACCGGAGACTACTCTTGGTGTTTACAATCTTCTATGAAGGACTTGGAGGAGGAACCCGCCTTGCAATGCCGAAGACAATTTGTGCGCCGGACTCGTCGTCATTGAAGCCTGGTTCAGGGGCTACTGAGGGAGTCCTGGATTAGGGGGTGTTCGGGTAGCCGGACTATACCTTCAGCCGGACTCCTGGACTATGAAGATACAAGATTGAAGACTTCGTCCCGTGTCCGGATGGGACTTTCCTTGGCGTGGAAGGCAAGCTGGGCGATGCGGACATTCAAGATCTCCTACCATTGTAACCGACTCTGTGTAACCCTAACCCTATCCGGTGTCTATATAAACCGGAGGGTTGTAGTCCGTAGGCAACCAACTCCATACACAACAATCATACCATAGGCTAGCTTCTAGGGTTGAGCCTCCTTGATCTCGTGGTAGATCTACCCTTGTACTACCCATATCATCAATATTAATCAAGCAGGAGTAGGGTATTACCTCCATCGAGAGGGCCCGAACCTGGGTAAAAAAACATCGTGTCCCTTGTCTCCTATTACCATACGGCCTTGACACACAGTTCGGGACCCCCTACCTGAGATCCACCGGTTTTGACACCGACAGCCACCTTGCGACGCCTCCAGGACCACCTCCCCTCGGCTTGGAACCCTTTGGGACAACACCTCGGCGTTGTCTGTAGGGCGAGGGGTGGAAGCGGTCGGAAGTGAAAAGCTATTCACATCCGACGAATCCAAGGAACCACTCGACGATATGTCGACTTGGGCTCGGGGCGGACTGTATGATTATATTCGGCGTTAGGAGAAGCTGTGCAATAAAGGAATGCTATGAGTCACTCTGGTGTCCGAATACTTACAACTTCGCCAGGGGCTTGGCCCTGGGTAGCCACTCATCTTCGCTGTCGGCGGCGTTGGTGGAGTAGTCCGGAGGAAGGGTCCTTCCCTTCTTGGACCCTCCGGCCTCCCCAGTTGGGGCGGCCTTCCTTTTCTTTTCTCCTCCTGCTAGAGGGGAAGAAACCTCTGTTTCCTCCTCCTCATCTTCATGGGAGGAGTGCGCCTCGGAGTCATTGGACGATGAGTCCGACACCATCGGGCGCCGGGAACTCTTTCGGGTTCCCGTGGCCTTGTTCTTGGCCTTCTTCTCCGGCACCACGTAAGGTGCCGGAACCAGCAGCTCCGCCAAGCGAGCGTCTGCTGGGCCTTCGGGCAAAAGAGCCAGATAGTCAATCTGTCCGGCCGTCTCCTGCCAGTCCTGTCAAAGGTATGGGGGCTTAGACCCCGCATATGATTATACTATGAAGAATGAATACCCTATGAGAGGTAAAACAGCTTATCACGCTGGCTTGGTGCTTCGCGCTGAATCCGCGATCCTCGGTAAGGGGAGGGGGAACCTCGACACCCTTGAAAAGCACCTTCCAAGCATCCTCGTGTGTTGTGTCGAAGAGCTCGCTAAGAGTCTGGTGCTGGGCCGGGTCGAACTCCCACAAGTTGAATGCCCGTCGTTGACATGGAAGGATTCGGCGGACGAGCATGACCTGGACTATATTAACGAGCTTAAGCTTCTTGCTCACCATGTTTTGGACACAGGTTTGGAGTATGGTCAGCTCTCCCGGACTACCCTAGGGCAGGCCCTTCTCTTTCCAGGAGGTAAGCCGCGTGGGGATCCCGGATCGGAATTCAGGGACCGCTGCCCATTCGGGGTCACGTGGCTCGGTGATGTAGAACCACCCCGATTGCCACCCCTTTATGGTCTCCACGTAGGAGCCCTCGAGCCATGTGGCGTTGGGCATCTTGCCCACCATGGAGCCTCCGCACTCCGCCGCTGGCCACGCACCACTTTTGGTTTGACATTAAAAGTCTTCAGCCATAGGCCGAAGTGGGGCCTGATGCGGAGGAAGGCCTCACACACGACGATAAACGCTGAGATGTTGAGGATGAAGTTCGGGGCCATCGTGGAAGTCCAGGCCGTAGTAGAACATGAGCCCCCGGATGAATGGGTGGAGAGGAAAACCCAGTCCGTGGAGGAAATGGGTGAGAAACACTACCCTCTCATGGGGCCTGGGGGTGGGGATGAACTGCCCCGCATCTGGGAGCCGACGCACGATGTCCACGGACAAGTATTCGGCTCTCCTCAGTTTCTTGATGTGTCCCTCCGTGACGGAGGAGACCATCCACTTGCCTCCCACTCCGGGCATGGTTGGAGAAGGTTGATGAAGAAAATGTGGGCTTGGGCGCTGGAGCTCAAGTGTGCGAGAATGGATGAGCGAAGGAGGAAGAAGGCGTGGATGGAAAAATGTGAACCCTTGTCCCTTTATATGGGCAGACGAAACTATGCGTCCCCACCAGCCTGGTAAAACCCGCTCGTCCCCCAAGCACCGTAATTAATGGCGTGGTTGGGTTACCCACGTCCGTACTGATGAGAATCCCGCAATAAGGGGACACGACATCTGCATCGACAAGACGTGCCAAGGAAACCGTCTTGCAAAATGTGCTGAGATTGGCTGTAAAAAACGGTTCGCATAATGGCTTGACTGTGGTGTGATGCCACATTGCAGGATACGTCAGCAGATTAGATTTGTGGAAATGTTATTCTCTCTACGGTGGTATGTGGAACTTGTTTTGCAGAGCCGGACACGATCCTTGGGTTCAAAATCTTCTATGAAGTATTCAAAGGAGGAACCCGCCTTGCAATGTCGAAGACAATCTACGCGCCGGACTCATCATCATTGAAGCCTGGTTCAGGGGCTACTGAGGGAGTCCTGGATTAGGGGGTATCCGGACAGCCGGACTATAACCTTTGGCCGGACTGTTGGACTATGAAGATACAAGATTGAAGACTTCGTCCCGTGTCCGAATGGGACTCTCCTTGGCGTGGAAGGCAAGCTTGGCAATACAGATATGTAGATCTCCTTCCTTGTAACTGAATCTGTGTAACCCTAGCCCCCTCTGGTGTCTATATAAACCGGGGGGTTTAGTCCGTAGGACACAACAACAATCATACCATAGGCTAGCTTCTAGGGTTTAGCCTCTCTGATCTCGTGGTAGATCTACTGTTGTACTACCCATATCATCAATATCAATCAAGCAGGAGTAGGGTTTTACCTCCATCGAGAGGGCCTGAATCTGGGTAAAAACATCGTGTCCCTTGTCTCCTGTTACCATCCCCCTAGACGCACAGTTCGAGACCCCCTACCCGAGATCCACCGGTTTTGACACCGACACTTGCAATGGGAGAAGTGCTTAGCTTTGGGTTCAATCTTGCGGTGTCCTTTCCCAGTGACAGTAGGGGCAGCAAGGCACATATTGTATTGTTGCCATCAAGGATAACAAGATGGTTTTTTATTATCATATTGCATGAATTTACCCTCTACATCATGTCATCTTGCTTAAGGTGTTACTCTCTTTTCTTGAACTTAATACTCTAGATGCATGCTGAATAGCGGTCGATGAGTGGAGTAATAGTAGTAGATGCAGGCAGGAGTCGGTCTACTTGTCTCGGACGTGATGCCTATATACATGATCATACCTAGATACTCTCATAACTATGCTCAATTCTGTCAATTGCTCAACAGTAATTCGTTCACCCACCGTAAAATACTTATGCTCTTGAGAGAAGCGACTAGTGAAACCTATGGCCCCCGGGTCTATCTTCATCATATTAATCCTCCAACACTTGTTTATTATCTTTGCTTTTAGTTTGCTTTTATTTTACTTTGCATCTTTATCACAAAAATACCAAAAATATTATCCTATCATATCTATCAGATCTCACTCTCGTAAGTGACCATGAAGGGATTGACAACCCCTTATCGCGTTGGTTGCACGGAGTTATTTTCTTTGTGCAGGTACGAGGGACTCGCACGTAGCCTCCTACTGGATTGATACCTTGGTTCTCAAAAACTGAGGGAAATACTTACGCTACTTTGCTGCATCATCCTTTCCTCTTCAAGGGAAAACCAACGCACTGCTCAAGAGGTAGCAAGAAGGATTTCTGGTGCCGTTGCCGGGGAGTCTACGCCAAAGTCAACATACCAAGTACCCATCACAAATCCTTATCTCCCGCATTACATTATTTGCCATTTGCCTCTTGTTTTCCTCTCCCCCACTTCACCCTTGCCGTTTTATTCGCCCTCTCTTTTCCGTTCGCCTCTTTACCGCTCGCTTTGTCGTCATGGCTAGCCCTTTATCAACTCCGTTGTCTCCTGAGTTTGAAGTTTTTCAATTCAAACAAAGACAAGGAGAAAACTTAAAAGATGCTTGGTTTAAAATGATGGAGTCTTATCGCACAAGCTTGGGAGAGAATGAAATTAATGATACGTAATTTCCCTACTCATGGTTTGAATTTATGGATGACTATACAAAATTTTTATGCCAGATTGAATTTTGCTTCTAGAAATCTTTTAGATTAGGCCGCGGGAGGCACTTTTATGGAAATCACTTTAGGAGAAGCTACTAAACTCCTAGATAATATTATGGTTAATTATTCTCAATGGCACACTAAAAGATCTACTAATAAAAAAGTGCATGTGATAGAAGAAATTAATGTTTTGAGTGGAAAGATGGATCAACTTATGAAATTATTTGCTACTAAGAGTGTTTCTTCTGATCCTAATGATATGCCTTTATCTACTTTGATTGAGAATAATAATGAATCTATGGATGTGAATTTTGTTGGTAGGAAATTTTTTGGTAACAACGTGTATAGAGGAAACTTTAATCCTAGGCCTTACCTAGTAATTCCTCTAATAATTATGGTAATTCCTACAACAACTCTTATGGAAAGTTTAATAAGATGCCCTTTGAATTTGAGACTAGTGTTAAAGAGTTTATGAATTCGCAAAAGAATTGTAATGCTTTGCTTGAAGAGAAATTGCTTAAAGTTGATGAATTGGCTAGGAACGTTGATAGAATTTCTCTTGATGTTGATTCTTTAAAGCTTAGATCTATTCCTCCTAAGCATGATATCAATGAGTCTCTCAAAGCCATGAGAATTTCCATTGATGAGTGCAATGAAAGAACCGCTAGGATGCGTGCTACGAAAGATGCCTTTATTAAAGCGTGTTCTTCTAGTTCCTATGAAAATAAAGATGAAGATCTAAAAGTTATTGATGTGTCCCCAATTAAATCTTTGTTTTGCAATATGAATCTTGATAATTATGGGACTGAATATGATCCACCTTTACCTAGAAGCCGTTCCAAGAATTCGGACTTTAGATCTTGATGCTAAAATTGATAAAAGTGGGATTGAAGAAATCAAAACCCTAGATGTTGCTAAACCCACTATTTTGGATTTCAAGGAATTTAATTATGAAAGTTGCTCTTTGATTGATTGTATTTCCTTGTTGCAATCCGTGCTAAATTCTCCTCATGCTTATAGTCAAAATAAAGCGGTTACTAAACATATCGTTGATGCCTTGTTGCAATCTTATGAAGAAAAACTTGAGTTGGAAGTTTCTATCCCTAGAAAACTTTATGATGAGTGGGAACCAACTATAAAAATTAAGATTAAGTATCATGAATTTTATGCTTTATGTGATTTGGGTGCTAGTGTTTCCACTATCCCCAAAACTTTGTGTGATTTGCTAGATTTCCGCTATTTTGATGATTGCTCTCTAAACTTGCACCTTGCGGATTCCACTATTAAGAAACCTATGGGAAGAATTAATGATGTTCTTATTGTTCCAAATAGGAACTATGTGCCTGTAGATTTTATCGTTCTTGATATAGATTGCAATCCTTCATGTCCTATTATTCTTGGTAGACCTTTCCTTAGAACGATTGGTGCAATTATTGATATGAAGGGAATATTAGATTCCAATATCCATTAAAGAAAGGCATGGAACACTTCCCTAGGAAGACAATAAAATTACCATATGAATCTATTATGAGAGCCACTTATGGATTGCCTACCAAAGATGGCAATACCTAGATCTATCCTTGCTTTTATGCCTAGCTAAGGGCGTTAAACGATAGCGCTTGTTGGGAGGCAACCCAATTTTATTTTTAGTTTTTTGCTTTTTGCTTCTGTTTAGGAATAAATACTTGTTCTAGCCTCTGGTTAGATGAGTTTTTATGTTTTAATTTGTGTTTGTGCCAAGTTAAACCTATAGGATCTTCTTGGATGATAGTTATTTTATCTTGCTGTAATTTTCAGAAACTTTCTGTTCACGAAAACAATTGTTAAAAATCACCAGAACGTGATAAAATAGTGATTCCAATTGCTGCGGATCAATAAACAAATTCCCTAGGTCGTACTATTTTGGCTGAATTTTTGGAGTTCCAAAAGTTTGTGTTAGTTACAGATTACTACAGACTGTTCTGTTTTTGACAGATTCTGTTTTTTCTTGTGTTGTTTGCTTATTTTGATGAATCTATGGCTAGTAAAATAGTTTATAAACCATAGAGCAGTTGTAATACAGTAGGTTTAACACCCATATAAATAAAGAATGAGTTCATTACAGTACCTTGAAGTGGTCTTTTGTTTTCTTTCGCTAACGGAGCTCACGGGATTTCTGTTGAGTTTTGTGTTGTGAAGTTTTCAAGTTTTGGGTGAAATATATTGATGGATTATGGAACAAGGAGTGGCAAGAGAATAAGCTTGGGGATGCCCATGGCACCCCCAATATAATCTAAGGACACAAAAAATTCAAAGCTTGGGGATGCCCCGGAAGGCATCCCCTCTTTCGTCTACTTCCATCGGTAACTTTACTTGGAGCTATATTTTTATTCACCACATGATATGTGTTTTGCTTGGAGCGTCTTGTATGATTTGAGTCTTTGCTTTTTAGTTTACCACAATCATCCTTGCTGTACACACCTTTTGAGAGAGCCATACATGATTTGGAATTTGTTAGAATACTCTATGTGCTTCACTTATATCTTTTAGAGCACGGTGGTGGATTTGTTTTATAGAAACTATTGATCTCTCATACTTCACTTAGATTATTTTGATAGTCTTAAATAGCATGGTAATTTGCTTAAAAATCCTAAATATGCTTGGTATTCAAGATTTGTAACACTTTCTTTTGAGTGTGTTGAATACTAAGAAAAGTTTGATGCTTAATAATTGTTTTGAGATATGAAGATGGTGATATTAGAGTCATGCTAGTTGAGTAGTTGTGAATTTGAGAAATACTTGTGTTAAAGTTTGTGATTCCTGTAGCATGCACGTATGCAGAACCGTTATGTGATGAAGTCGGAGCATGCTTTACTTATTGATTGTCTTCCTTATGAGTGGCGGTCGGGGACGAGCGATGGTCTTTTCCTACCAATCTACCCCCCTAGGAGCATGCGTGTAATACTTTGCTTTGATAACTTGTAGATTTTTGCAATAAGTATACGAGTTCTTCATGACTAATGTTGAGTCTATGGATTATACGCATTTTCCTTCCTTCCACCATTGCTAGCCTTTCTAATACCGCGCACTTTTCGCCGGTATCATACACCCACCATATACCTTCCTCAAAACAGCCACCATACCTACCTATCATGGCATTTCCATAGCCATTCTGAGATATATTGCCATGCAAGTTTCCACTGTTCCGTTTATTATGACACGCTCCATCATTGTCATATTGCTTAGGATGATCATGTAGTTGACATCATATTTGTGGCAAAGCCACCGTTAATAATTCTTTCATACGTGTCACTCTTGATTCATTGCATATCCCGGTACACCGCCGGAGGTATTCATATAGAGTCATATTTTGTTCTAAGTATCGAGTTGTAATTGTTGAGTTGTAAGAAAATGAAAGTGTGATGATCTTCATTTTTAGAGCATTGTCCCAAGTGAGGAAAATGATGATGGAGACAATGATTCCCCCACAATTCGGGATGAGACTCCAGACGAAAAATAAATAAATAAAGAATCCATAAAAAAAGAGAAAAGGCCCAAATAAAAAAATGAGAGAAAAGAGAGAAGGGACAATGTTACTATCCTTTTACCACACTTGTGCTTCAAAGTAGCACCATGATCTTCATGATAGAGAGTCTCTCATTTTGTCACTTTCATATACTAGTGGGAATTTTTCATTATAGAACTTGGCTTGTATATTCCAATGATGGGCTTCCTCAAAATGCCCTAGGTCTTCGTGAGCAAGCAAGTTGGATGCACACCCACTTAGTTTCTTTTGTTGAGCTTTCACATACTTATAGCTCTAGTGCATCCGTTGCATGGCAATCCCTACTCACTCACATTGATATATATTGATGGGCATCTCCATAGCGCGTTGATACGCCTAGTTCATGTGAGACTATCTTCCTTTTTGTCTTCTCCACAACCACCATTCTATTCCACATATAGTGCTATATCCATGGCTCACGCTCATGTATTGCGTGAAGATTGAAAAGTTTGAAAATGTCAAAAGTATGAAACAATTGCTTGGCTTGTCATCGGGGTTGTGCATGATTTAAATACTTTGTGTGGTGAAGATAGAGCATAGCTTTCTTTGGCCATGTTATTTTGAGAAGACATGATTGATTTGTTAGTATGCTTGAAGTATTATTATTTTTATGCCAATATGAACTTTTGTCTTGAATCTTTCGGATCTGAATATTCATACCACAATTAAGAAGAATTACATTGAAAATATGACAAGTAGCACTCCGCATCAAAAATTATCTTTTTTATCATTTACCTACTCGAGGACGAGCAGGAATTAAGCTTGGGGATGCCTGATACGTCTCCAACGTATCTATAATTTTTGATTGCTCCATGCTATATTATCTATTGTCTTGGACAATATTGGGCTTTATTATCCACTTTTATATTACTTTTGGGACTAACCTATTAACCGGAGGCCCAACCTAGAATTGTTGTTTTTTTGCCTATTTCAGAGTTTCGAAGAAACGGAATATCAATAGGAGTCCAAACGGAATGAAACCTTTGGGAACGTGATTTTCTCACCGAACGTGATCCAGGAGACTTAGACCCTAAGTCAAGGAAGCTTGGAGGAGGGCACAAGGTAGGGGGGCGCGCCCACCCCCCCAGGGCGCGCCCTCCACACTCGTGGGCCCCCTGTTGCTCCACCGACGTACTCCTTCCTCCTATATATATACCTACGTATCCCCCACCGATCAGATACGGAGCCAAAAACCTAATTCCACCACCGCAACCTTCTGTACCCATGAGATCCCATCTTGGGGCCTGTTTCGGAGCTCCGCCGAAGGGGGCATCCATCACGGAGGGCTTCTACAACAACACCATAGCCTCTCCGATGAAGTGTGAGTAGTTTACCTCAGACCTTCGGGTCCATAGTTAGTATCTAGATGGCTTCTTCTCTCTTTTGGATCTCAATTCAATGTTCTCCCCCTCTCTCGTGGAGATCTATTCGATGTAATCTTGTTTTTGCGGTGTGTTTGTTGAGACCGATGAATTGTGGGTTTATGATCAAGATTATCTATGAACAATATTTGAATCTTCTCTGAATTCTTTTATGTATGATTGGTTATCTTTGCAAGTCTCTTCGAATTATCAGTTTGGTTTGGCCTACTAGATTGATCTTTCTTGCAATGGGAGAAGTGCTTAGCTTTGGGTTCAAACTTGCGGTGTCCTTTTCCAGTGATAGTAGGGGCATCAAGGCACATATTGTATTGTTGACATCGAGGATAACAAGATGGGGTTTTTATCATATTGCATGAATTTATCCCTCTACATCATGTCATCTTGCTTAAGGCGTTACTCTTTTTTCTTGAACTTAATACTCTAGATGCATGCTGGATAGCGGTCAATGAGTGGAGTAATAGTAGTAGATGCAGGCAGGAGTCGGTCTACTTGTCTCGGATGTGATGCCTATATACATGATCATAGCTAGATATTCTCATAACTATGCTCAATTCTGTCAATTGCTTACCAGTAATTCGTTCAACCACCGTAAAATACTTATGCTCTTGAGAGAAGCCACTAGTGAAACCTATGGCCCCCGGATCTATCTTCATAAAATTCATCCTCCAACACTTGTTTATTATCTTTGCTTTTACTTTGCTTTTATTTTACTTTGCATCTTTATCACAAAAATACCAAAAATATTATCCTATCATATCTATCAGATCTCACTCTCGTAAGTGACCGTGAAGGGATTTACAACCCATTATTGCGTTGGTTGCGAGGAGTTATTTGCTTTGTGCAGGTACGAGGGACTCGCGCGTAGCCTCCTACTGGATTGGTACCTTGGTTCTCAAAAACTGAGGGTAATACTTACGCTACTTTGCTGCATCATCCTTTCCTCTTCAAGGAAATCCAACGCAGTGCTCAAGAGGTAGCAATCCGCCGACACTCCGTGGTTCCGATGTCCGGCGACCCGAGGACCAAAGCCGACCGCTGGGCAGCTTGGCTAGCCCAGGCGGCGCCGTCTGCCCAAGAAGACCTCAACCTCACGCCCCAGGCAGCACGCGCACCGCCAAGCGCTGTGGGGCGCGGGCGGAACGGTCACCCATCGCCCATCCTTACTCCACGACAAGTGCGGGCAGTCGCAAGGGTCACAAGCCACGCCGCGGCCACGACGCTGCACACCCGACGGGAACAAGCGAACATGAGGGCCGCGCTCATGGTGGCTCGAGAGCTGCTGTGATGCCGGGATGCGTTGCTGGAGCTCGTCGCCGAGCTCCTGGATGCCGCGGCTTCGGGGGCACCGCCCTTCTGCTCCCTGCTTACACCTCAGGCCGCGGCCGGATCGCATGGCGGGCCTCGCCGCACCCGCATGCCCTCGGGCGCGCCCCTAGGCTTCATTGACACCGGCGCGACCAATGGCACCGGACACCCAATCGCATCCGCGCCACCTCCGATGAGCGCGGGCACGAGCGTTGCCGCTTACGGCCCCGGCGGGATGCCACCCTACCATACTCAGGGTGACATGGAGCGCGGGGCACTACGGCAAGGTCTTCGAGGCGACGGCCTCGGAGGCCTATGTGCCCCGCATGGTGGACCAGGAGTACACACTGCAAGACGACCCTGGCACGTTCCTCGGGCCAGGCTGGGAGGAGGAGGCGCTAGAAGCTTGTCGGCATTCTCGGAACGGGGGTCCCTAGACTTGCCTGCCTGCGGTCCACGGCGTGGCTGTGCAAGCGGGCCCATATGGCAAATCTTCACCAACATTCTTTCAAGACCCTCGCGAGGGGCCAAGCCTCGCGAGGGGGACAACATAAGACCTCCACGGGTGCGGCCTCACCAGGCTAGCTCGCGAGGGGCAGAGAGACCAAAGCAAGGAAAACCTCACGAGGTTCCAGTGACATGAGTCATGACGATCGAGACCAGGCGGGCGCCAGTGCGCACGGTGTCCTTGTTTCCCCTTTGGTGCTAAGGGGGAAAGCGCAGGCGAGGAGTACCGAGGCGTCAAGCAAAAGTTTCCATATCAGTGCAACGAGACCAAGACCAGTAGGACGGCAAGACGGAGGTCACCATGGAACCCAAGGCGGCATCACTGCCAGAGCCTTTTGCAGGCGAAGACTGCTTTTGTCAGGATAGCTTGTACTAGCTGTCCCCTTTCAAATTGGCCGTTGTTGGCTCCCTTCCCGCTCAATATTTGGGGAGAGGACTAGGGCCTCTATAAATAGGGCTAGCCACCACCGTAGGAGGCAACTGATTCAGATCATTCTCACCCACACAAGTTAGCCAAGCACAAGAACACCTCACCTCAGGAGGTTGTTCTTCCCCTTGTACTGTTCATCCTCAGCCCAAGAGGCAATCCACCACCACACACTGGAGTAGGGTATTACACCACGACGGTGGCCCGAACCAGTATAATTCTTGTGTCTCTTGTGTTGCGAGTTTGCCGAGCTAGCCTTAGAGATCGTAGCAAGGTGAAGGGCGTGGTTCGGTAGGGGGAGATCTTCGTGCACACCCCAGTGTTCGAACCTTGAGGGTTTTTCCAGAACCCAAGATCCAACATTTGGCGCGCCAGGTAGGGCTGCGCCGTAGCTTTCCTTTCGTCGATCTGCGCTCCGCCGCCACCGCGCTTCGCCCTCATGGTAGGCGTCTCGCTCCCAGCTCCGACGACTGATGACGACGACGGGGCCAGGGGGCTCCGAGCCTTGGCCCCCGCCCTACGGCAGGTGCAATGGCCACCCAAGTTCAAGCCGGAGATGCCGCCGCACTACTATGGTGCGGCGGACTCGTCAGCTTTCCTACTAGCGTACGAGGAGGTCGTCCTCGAGGCCGAGGCGATGACAAGGTCATGGCCAACTGGCTTCCCATGGACCTCACTGGCACACCGCGCGCTTGGCTGCTCAACCTCCCCGGATCCATGGTGGCATCTTGGGAGGAGCTACGCAGCCTCTTCACTGCGCGCTACGCGGCACCGGCGCATCACGCGGTCGCAACCTCCTAGGCGGCTCACAAGCACCGCCTTCAGATCGCCATATCAAGTCGTTCCTTCGCCAGATCGGTGCCGCTTCTAAGCGCTCATGGGCTCCACCGGGCTGGGCCGCGCCCGAGGCCGACCTCACCTTCGACGAAGGGGATCACCCCGTCTCTACCGTCGGCTCGGGCATGCTCCCAATGCTTTGCACGCCCACCATCTGCAATGTGTCCGTCACCAAGACGCTCATCGACGGCGGCGCCGACCTCAACATGCTCTCAGGTGAGGCCTTCAGCCTTCTGCACGTACCACTTGAGCGGCTCCGCTCTAGCAAGCCTTTCTCAGGGGTTGGTGGAGGCACCGCCCACTCCCTGGGGCAGATCCGCCTCCCAGTAACCTTCGGTACGCGCGAAAATTACCGCACCGAGCTGGTCGACTTCGACATCTCCCACATCGGCCTCCCGTACAACGCCATCCTCAGGTACCCGACCCTGGCTCAGTTCATGGCGGTGACCCATCTGGCCTACAACCTCATGAAGATGCCCGGGAGCAAGGGCGTCCTCACAGTAGTCGGGGACACCAAGGAAGCCTTGATGACACTCAAGCTCGCCCTCAAGACCGCCGCGACAGCGCAGCCCACCGACGCGGACACCGCCAAGGCCAAGGGGGCCGCACCAACCAAGAAGAAGCAGTTTTTCACTCAAGACAAGGCGGAAACCAAGCAAGTGCCAGTCGAGGAGGACGGATCCTCGGGGCAACCTTTACCATAGGCGCCACGACCTCTCGAGTCCCTGGTGCTTTATCTTGCCGCCACCCCATACTCCGCCAGCGCGGCTCTAGTGGCGGTTCGGGAAGAGCACCAAGCCAAGGGCGTGTCGCGCTGAGCTATACCACCAGCCGAGACGATGCAAGATCAGGAAGGTGACGCAAGGGCCATAGCAGCGTCAGCAGAGGATCAAGCTTAGCAGGACGACGCTGCCGAGACCCCGACAAGCGATCATGCATTCGGGGTTCCACTACCTCAGGAGACACCCCAACTTCTGCCAGACACAAGCCTCATCAGCGCACCAGCCCTCGTCGAGCATCTGGTGTATTTTGTCAGCACAGTGTTGCGGGATGCAAGGGCATGATATCCCATGCCTCAGAAGCTCTTGCTGGCGCTCTTGGTGGCCTTGCACAAGTTGCGGCATGACTTCCAGGGTCACCCCATCAAGGTCGTCCTAGCCTACCCATTGGAGAGAGTGCTCAGGAGCCCCAACTCAGCCGGAAGGGTCGCTGAGTGGAACATCGAGCTGCAGGCATTCCAGTTGGAGTTCAGCACCACCAGGGTCATCAAGGGAGCCACACTCGCTTATTTTGTGGCAGAATGGACGGACGCCCCGGTGCTTGAAGTAGGCGAGGATCAGTCCACCTGGCCGAGAAGTGAGGCGCCTGACGGCTCGGTCATGTATTTCGATGGTGCCTTCGCACACCAGGGCGCGGGGGCTGGAGCAGTGCTCATCTCGCCCACTCAGTACAAGCTCTACTACGCCGTGCAGCTCTGCTTTCAACAGGGCGAGAAGGTCTCCAACAACATCGCAGAGTACGAAGGCCTCAAAGCTTGCCTGAAAGTTGCGGCAGCCCTGGGGGTGAAGCGCCTCACCGTTAGGGGCGACTCGCAGCTCCTCGTCAACTTCTCCAACAAGGTATATGAGTCGAAGGACGATCACATGGAGGCATACCTCACGGAGGTGTGCAAGATGGAGAAGCAGTTCCTGGGCCTGGAGTTGCAGCACGTGCCTCGTGGCACCAACAAGGAAGCTGACGACATCACCAGAAGGGCATCCAAGCGGCAGCCCCAAGAGCCTGGCGTCTTCGAGGAGCGGCTCTTCAAGCCATCGGCGACACCACCCCTTTCAAGGATAGCTCATCCTCGGGAGGAACTCCCGCAGCCGCCTGCCACAGGAGCCCCAGCCTGTGGCCCGACCTCGGGAGCGCGCCTACTCTCGGCGCACGAGCCCCAGGAGGGATGCTGGACCAAGGAATTCAAGGAATACCTGATGCAAGGGACGCTGCCGGAGAAGGAGGAGGACGCAGAGCATGTGGCCCGGCAAGCCACGGCATACTGCATCCGGGACGGTGAGTTATACAGGAAGCAACCAAATGACGTTGCACTGCGTTGTATCTCCAGGGAACGGGGGAAAGAGCTGCTAGTCAACATACACGGCGGGGACTGCGGGCACCACTCGTCGTCGCGAACCCTCGTCAGAAAGACATTCCGCAGCGGATTCTACTGGCCTACGACGCTCAACGACGCAGCTGAGCTAGTGAGGTCCTGCGGGGCCGGCCAATTCTACGCCAAGCAAATCCATCAGCCAGCTCAGGGCTTCTAGACCATCCCACTCTCGTGGCCATTCGCAGTCTGGGGACTGGATATCCTGGGCTCGTTCCCTCGAGCGCCAGGGGCTACCGATACCTCTACGTTGCCATCGACAAGTTCACCAAGTGGGCGGAGGTAGAAGCCGTCCACACCATCCCAGCTGGCTCTGCGGTCAAGTTCATCAAGGGTCTCATGAGCCGTTTCAGGGTCCCCAACCGCATCATCACCGACAATGGCTCGCAGTTCACCAGTAATCTCTTCAAAACATATTGTGCTAACCTTGGAACGCAGATCTGCTACGCTTCTGTGGCGCACCCCCGGAGCAATGGTCAAGCCGAATGCGCCAACACGGAGGTCCTGAGAGGCCTCAAGACCAGGACCTTCAAGAAGAAGCTCGAAGCCTGCGGCAAGGGCTAGCACCACGAGCTCCAGCCCATGCTATGGTCAATCTGCACCACCGCCACCAAGCCAACGGGTGAGACCTCGTTCTTCCTCGTCTACAGAGCGAAAGCGGTTCTCCCTCATGAGGTCAAGCATCGCTCCGCACGGGTCCTGGCGTTTGATGAGACGCAGCAGTACGCCACGCGGGGGATGGACCTCGTGCTGGGGGAGGAACGCCGCCACGAAGCTGCACTACGGGCGGCAAGATACCAGCAGGCACTACGGCGGTACCATTGTCGTAGCGTTCGCTCCAAGACGCTCGAGGTGGGTGACCTCGTCCTGAGGCGGGTGCTCTCCAGGGAAGAGCTGCATAAGCTCTCACCCATGTGGGAGGGTCCGTTCAAGGTCGCCCACATCTCCAGGCCTGGCACCGCGCGCCTGGAGACGCAGGACGGGGTACCCATCCAGAACGCCTGGAACATCCAGCACCTTAGGAAGTTCTACCCATGAAGAAAGGCCCAGCGCCTGTGAAGAAGGCCCAGTGCCTGTGAAGGTCTCCGCTCGTGACACTCTCACGTAATAATGAGTGGGGCTGTACACGCCCCGGAGTCTCAGGAGTGCCGCCCTCGGGCCTTGGGGGCTCCTTCCAAGTCCAAGTGGCAGCACTTAGCTCCGCGCTGGTGAGAAGACTTGAAGACTAGACTAGGTGTCGGACGCGACTTTTCATTTGCTTTCCATAGTTGGCTCGCCTTCCTTTAATTGAAGTTGCTTCTGGAGTTCTTTGCTGATTTGGTGCTGTCGCTTTTTACCGCTGTTTCCGGCTCTAGTTTAGCGTGCTCTCTCTCTCTCTCTCTCTCGCATACCTCGCGAGGGGCCTAGGCAGGCGCCCTCGTGAGCGTTTTTCCTTTCTCTGCCTTTCGTCTGCTTTTTCGCGAGGCACCCTCGTTCGAGCCCACAAGCTGGCACACCTCTCCTAATCCGTGCCCCTCGGGTACCGCGATATGAAGCGATGGGTCAAGGCTCGGGTGAACGATAAGCCTCCTAGCGAGCCTCCTAACGAATTTTTTGCAGTTCCTAAGCGCCCACCAAGTCAAGGAAGGCCTTGACAGGCACCAGGAAGCAAGTGCCTCGTGAAGAGGAGGCTAATCTCTACACAAAGTAACGACACAGCACAGAAATGATAAACCTAGCATAGTGATTGAGAAATCATAGTTCGATACACGCCCCTCCAGGGCCCATACTAGTTTCTTTCTTGATACAGGAAGGAGAGGGAGAACAAAATAAAAGAAGCGTCTGCCCCTACATCGGTCCACGGGGGCGGGCTCTTGGCAATGTACTGAGCTCAGCCAGACCCCTCCTCGCACTTCACAGAGGCGCATCAATGAGACGACCCGTCGCCGCCTTCGAAGCGGGCGCGGCGGCGTGGTGGCTGGTCGTAGCCACCACTGCTGGAGGTGTCACCGGGGGAAGAGCCGCCGTAGCTGGACGAGACACGGTCGGCATCAAGGGTGGTTTCGCCCTCATCCTCGTCACGACCGTCGCCAAGGCTGAGCACCTCTTTGCCGTCATTCACCTCGGGGCAGCACCCGGCGCGGCGACCATCTTCCCCAAACACCCTCACGTAGAGGGTCGCATCACCGTCATACTTGAAATGGAGGGTGCACTAATACGTCTCCAACGTATCTATAATTTTTTTTTGCTCCATGCTATATTATCTACTGTTTTGGACATCATTGGGCTTTATTATTCACTTTTATATTACTTTTGGGACTAACCTATTAACCGAAGGCCCAGCCCAGAATTGCTGTTTTTTTGCCTAATTTTAGAGTTTCGCGGAAAAGGAATATCAAACGGAGTCCAAATGGAATTAAACCTTCGGGAACGTGATTTTCAGAGCAAATATGATCCAGGAGACTTGGACCCTACATCAAGAAATAAAGGAGGAGGCCACGAGGTAGGGGGGCGCACCTACCCCCCCAGGGCGCGCCCTCCAGCCTCGTGGGCCACCTGTTGCTCCACCGACATACTCCTTCCTCCTATATATACCTACGTACCCCCAAACGATCAGATACGGAGCCAAAAACCTAATTCCACCGCCGCAACCTTCTGTACCCACGAGATCCCATCTTCGAGCCTGTTCCGGAGCTCCGCCGGAAGGGGAATCGACCACGGAGGGCTTCTACATCAACACCATAGCCTCTCCGATGAAGTGTGAGTAGTTTACTTCAGACCTTCGGGTCCATAGTTATTAGCTAGATGACTTCTTCTCTCTTTTTGGATCTCAATACAATGTTCTCCCCCTCTCTCGTGGAGATCTATTTGATGTATTCTTCTTTTGCGGTGTGTTTGTTGAGACCGATGAATTGTGGGTTTATGATCAAGATAATCTATGAACAATATTTGAATCTTCTCTGAATTCTTTTATGTATGATTGGTTATCTTTGCAAGTCTCTTCAAATTATCAGTTTGGTTTGGCCTACTAGATTGATCTTTCTTGCAATGGGAGAAGTGCTTAGCTTTGGGTTCAATCTTGCGGTGTCCTTTCCCAGTGACAGTAGGGGCAGCAAGGCACGTATTGTATTGTTGCCATCGAGGATAACACGATGGGGATGTTATCATATTGCATGAATTTATCCCTCTACATCATGTCATCTTGCTTAAGGCGTTACTCCATTTTTATGAACTTAATACTCTAGATGCATGTTGGATAGCGGTCGATGAGTGGAGTAATAGTGGTAGATGCAGGCAGGAGTCGGTCTACTTGTCTCGGACGTGATGCCTATATACATGATCATACCTAGATATTCTCATAACTATGCTCAATTCTGTCAATTGCTCAAAAGTAATTTGTTCACCCACCATAGAATACTTATGCTCTTGAGAGAAGCCACTAGTGAAACCTATGGCCCCCGGGTCTATCTTCATCATATTAATCTTCCAATACTTAGTTATTTCCTTTACTTTTTTACTTTGCTTTTATTTTACTTTGCATCTTTATCACAAAAATACCAAAAATATTATCCTATCATATCTATCAGATCTCACTCTCGTAAATGGCCGTGTAGGGATTGACAACCCCTTATCGTGTTGGTTGGGAGGATTTATTTGTTTTGTGTAGGTGCGAGGGACTCACGCGTAGCCTCCTACTGGATTGATACCTTGGTTCTCAAAAACTGAGGGAAATACTTATGCTACTTTGCTGCATCACCCTTTCCTCTTCAAGGGAAAACCAACGCAGTGCTCAAGAGGTAGCAAGAAGGATTTCTGGCGCCGTTGTCGGGGAGGTCTACGCAAAAGTCAACATACCAAGTACCCATCACAATCCCTTATCTCCCGCATTACATTATTTGCCATTTGCCTCTCGTTTTCCTCTCCCCCACTTCACCCTTGCCGTTTTATTCGCCCTCTCTTTTCCGTTTGCCTCTTTTTTTCGCTTGCTCTTTGTTTGCTCGTGTGTTGGATTGCTTGTTTGTCACGATGGCTCAAGATAATACCAAATTATGTGACTTTACCAATACCAACAATAATGATTTCCTTAGCACTCTGATTGCTCCTCTTACCAATACTGAATCTTGTGAAATCAACGCTGCTTTGTTGAATCTTGTCATGAAAGATCAATTCGCCGGCCTTCCTAGTGAAGATGCCGCTACTCATCTAAATAGCTTCGTTGATTTGTGTGATATGCAAAAGAAGAAAGATGTGGATGATTATACAAAAATTTTATGCCGGATTGAATTTCGCTTCTAGAAATCTTTTAGATTCGGCCGCGGGAGTCACTTTTATGGAAATCACTTTAGGAGAAGCTACTAAACTCCTAGATAATATTGTGGTTAATTATTCTCAATGGCACACTGAAAGATCTACTAATAAAAAAGTGCAAGCGATAGAAGAAATTAATGTTTTGAGTGGAAAGATGGATGAACTTATGAAATTATTTGCTACTAAGAGTGTTTCTTCTGATCCCAATGATATGCCTTTGTCTACTTTGATTGAGAATAATATTGAATCTTTGGATGTGAATTTTGTTGGTAGGAATGATTTTTGTAACAATGCATATAGAGGAAACTTTAATCCTAGGCCTTATCCTAGCAATTCCTCTAATAATTATGGTAATTCCTACAACAACTCTTATGGAAATTTTAATAAGATGCCATCTGAATTTGAGACTAGTGTTAAGGAATTTATGAATTCGCAAAAGAATTTTAATGCTTTGCTTGAAGAGAAATTGCTTAAAGTTGATGAATTGGCTGCGAACGTTGATAGAATTTCTCTTGATGTTGATTCTTTCAAGCTTAGATCTATTCCTCCTAAGAATGATATCAATGAGTCTCTCAAAGCCATGAGAATTTCCATTGATGAGTGCAAAGAAAGAACCGCTTGGATGCGTGCTATGAAAGATGCTTTATTAAAGCGTGTTCTTCAAATTTCTATGAAAATAAAGATGAAGATCTAAAAGTTATTGATGTGTCCCCTATTAAATCTTTGTTTTGCAATATGAATCTTGATAATGATGGGACTGAATATGATCCACCTTTACCTAGAAGGCGTTCCAAAAATTCGGAGTTTTTAGATCTTGATGCTAAAATTGATAAAAGTGGGATTGAAGAGAACAAAACCCTAGATATTAATAAACCCACTATTTTGGATTTCAAGGAATTTAATTATGATAATTGCTCTTTTATAGATTTTATTTCCTTGTTGCAATTCATGCTAAATTCTCCTCATGCTTATAGTCAAAATAAAGCTTTTACCAAACATATCATTGATGGCTTGATGCAATCTTATGAAGAAAAACATGAGTTCGAAGTTTCTATCCCTAGAAAACTTTATGATGAGTGGGAACATACTATTAGAATTAAGATTAAGGATCATGAGTTCTATGCTTTATGTGATTGGGGTGCTAGTGTTTCCACTATTCCCAAAACTTTGTGCGATTTGCTAGATTTCCGTGATTTTGATGATTGCTCTCTAAACTTGCATCTTGCGGATTCCACTATTAAGAAACCTATGGGAAGAATTAATGATGTTCTTAGTGTTCCAAATAGGAACTATGTGCCCATAGATTTTATCGTTCTTGATATAAATTGCAATCCTTCATGTCCTATTATTCTTGGTAGACCTTTTCTTAGAACGATTGGTGCAATTATTGATATGAAGGAAGGGAATATTAGATTCCAATTTCCATTAAAGAAAGGCATGTAACACTTCCCTAGGAAGAAAACAAAATTACCATATGTATCTATTATGAGAGCCACTTATGGATTGCCTACCAAAGATGGCAATACCTAGATCTATCCTTGCTTTTATGCCTAGCTAAGGGCGTTAAACGATACCGCTTGTTGGGAGGCAACCCAATTTTATTTTTAGTTTTTTGCTTTTTGCTTCTGTTTAAGAATATATACTTTTTCTAGCCTCTGGTTAGATGTGTTTTTATGTTTTAATTAGTTTTTGTGCCAAGTTAAACGTATAGGATCTTCTTGGATGATAGTTATTTGATCTTGCAGAAATTTCCAGAAACCTTCTGTTCACGAAAACAATTGTCAAAAATCTCCAGAACGTGATAAAATACTGATTCCAATTGATGCTGATCAATATACAAATTGTCTAGGTCGTCCTATTTTGGCTGATTTTTTGGAGTTCCAGAAGTTTGCGTTAGTTACAGATTACTACAGACTGTTATGTTTTTGACAGATTCTGTTTTTCGTGTGTTGTTTGCTTATTTTGATGAACCTGTGGCTAGTAAAATAGTTTATAAACCATAGAGAAGTTGTAATACAGTAGGTTTGACACCAATATAAATAAAGAATGAGCTCATTACAGTACCTTGAAGTGGTCTTTTTTTTTCTTTCGCTAACGGAGCTCACGAGATTTTCTGTTGAGTTTTGTGTTGTGAAGTTTTCAAGTTTTGGGTGAAAGATTAGATGGATTATGGAACATGGAGTGGCAAGAGCCTAAGCTTGGGGATGCCCATGGAACCCCAAAGATAATTTAAGGACACCAAAAATCCAAAGCTTGGGGATGCCCCGGAAGGCATCCCCTCTTTCGTCTACTTCCATCGGTAACTTTACTTGGAGCTATATTTTTATTCACCACATGATATGTGTTTTGCTTGGAGCGTCTTGTATGATTTGAGTCTTTGCTTTTTAGTTTACCACAATCATCCTTGCTGTACACACCTTTTGAGAGAGCCATACATGATTTGGAATTTGTTAGAATACTCTATGTGCTTCGCTTATATCTTTTCAGTTATATAGTTTTGCTCTAGTGCTTCACTTATATCTTTTAGCGCACGGTGGTGGATTTGTTTTATAGAAACTATTGATCTCTCATGCTTCACTTAGATTATTTTGAGAATCTTAAATAGCATGGTAATTTGCTTAAACAATTGTAATATGCTAGGTATTCAAGATTAGTAAAAAATTCTTATGAGTGTGTTGAATACTATGAGAAGTTTGATGCTTGATAATTGTTTTGAGATATAAAGATGGTGATATTAGAGTCATGATAGTTGAGTAGTTGTGAATTTGAGAGATGCTTGTATTAAAGTTTGTGATTCCCGTAGCATGCACGTATGGTGAACCGTTATGTGATAAAGTCGGAGCATAATTTATTTATTGATTGTCTTCCTTATGAGTGGCGGACGGGGATGAGCAATTGTCTTTTCCTACCAATCTATCCCCCTAGGAGCATGCGCGTAATACTTTGCTTTCATAACTTGTAGATTTTTGCAATAAGTATATGAGTTCTTTATGACTAATGTTGAGTCCATGGATTATACGCACTCTTCTTCCTTCCACCATTGCTAGCCTCTCTAATACCGTGCACTTTTAGCCGGTATCATACACCCACCATAAACCTTCCTCAAAACAGCCACGATACCTACCTATCATGGCATTTCCATAGCCATTCCGAGATATATTTCCATGCAACTTTCCACCGTTCCGTTTAATATGACACGCTCCATCATTGTCATATTGCTTTGCATGATCATGTAGTTGACATCATATTTGTGGCAAAGCCATCATTCATAATTCCTTCATACATGTCACTCTTGATTCATTGCATATCCCGGTACACCGCCGGAGGCATTCATATAGAGTCATATTTTGTTTTAAGTATTGAGTTGTAATTGTTAAGTTGTAAGAAAATAAAAGTGTGATGATCATCATTTTTAGAGCATTGTCCCAAGTGAGGAAAGGATGATGGAGACTAGGATTCCCCCACAAGTCGGGATGAGACTCCGGACGAAAAATAAAAAATAAAAAGAAAAGAGGCCTTAAAAAAGAAAAGAAGTCCCAAATAAAAAATAAGAGAAAAAGAGAGAAGGGACAATGTTACTATCCTTTTACCACACTTGTGCTTCAAAATAGCACCATGATCTTCATGATAGAGAGTCTCTCATTTTGTCACTTTCATATACTAGTGGGAATTTTTCATTATAGAACTAGGCTTGTATATTCCAATGATGGGCTTCCTCAAAATTCCCTAGGTCTTCGTGAGCAAGCGAGTTGGATGCACACCCACTTAGTTTGTTTTGTTGAGCTTTCATATACTTATAGCTCTAGTGCATCCGTTGCATGGCAATCCCTACTCACTCACATTGATATCTATTGATGGGCATCTCCATAGCCCGTTGATACGCCTAGTTGATGTGAGACTACCTTCTCCCTTTTTGTCTTCTCCACAACCACCATTCTATTCCACATATAGTGCTATGTCCATGGCTCATGCTCATGTATTGCGTGAAGATTGAAAAAGTTTGAGAATGTCAAAAGTATGAAACAATTGCTTGGCTTGTCATCGGGGTTGTGCATGATTTAAATACTTTGTGTGGTGAAGATAGAGCATAGCCAGACTATATGATTTTGTAGGGATAACTTTCTTTGGCCATGTTATTTTGAGAAGACATAATTGCTTTGTTAGTATGCTTGAAGTATTATTATTTTTATGTCAATATTAAACTTTTGTCTTGAATCTTTCGGATCTAAATATTCATACCACAATTAAGAAGAATTACATTGAAATTATGCCAAGTAGCACTCCGCATCAAAAATTCTATTTTTATCATTTACCTACTCGAGGACGAGCAGGAATTAAGCTTGGGGATGCTTGATACGTCTCCAACTTATCTATAATTTTTGATTGCTCCATGCTATATTATCTACTGTTTTGTACATT
Source organism: Triticum urartu (assembly GCF_003073215.2). Taxonomy (NCBI): domain Eukaryota; kingdom Viridiplantae; phylum Streptophyta; class Magnoliopsida; order Poales; family Poaceae; genus Triticum; species Triticum urartu. Next base: position 675,344,526 of record NC_053023.1, read on the forward strand.
ATTGGGCTTTATTATTCACTTTTATATTACTTTTGGGACTAACCTATTAACCGGAGGCCCAGGCCAGAATTGCTTTTTTTTTGCCTATTTTAGAGTTTCGCAGAAAAGGAATATCAAACGGAGTCCAAATGGAATGAAACCTTCGGGAACGTGATTTTCAGAGCAAATATGATCCAGGAGACTTATGCTACTTTGATACCTTGCGCGTAGCCTCCTACTGGATTGATACCTTGGTTCTCAAAAACTGAGGGAAATACTTACGCTACTTTGCTGGATCACCCTTTCCTCTTCAAGGGAAAACCAACACAGTGCTCAAGAGGTAGCATGCACCGCCTGCCCAGGCCGCACGCGCGGGCGAATGTCTGCCAACAACGGGTCAGAGCTATGTTGCCTGCGGCGGAGACCTCGACCGCGACCCAAGAAGCCCTGCTGCAGCAACCGTCCGCCTGCAGCCAGAGCCCGCCTGGACCAGAGGTTGGAAGCTCGTCAGCGAAGAAGCGCGGGAGCTGAAGCCAGTTGCCGGCCAGGTTCTCCGACCAGTCGACGAACTCCGGCAGCACCTCCGCCGAGTGGAAGCGCGGCCGGGGCGGCCGCGCAACCACGGTACGTCTCCCTTCATCCACAGGGCTGCCACGACCGGGGCGACCCCTGCCACGCGCAGCAGCGCCACCGCGGGAACGGGGGGCCACAACGGGGGTCGCGGTGTGCTTGCGGGGACGGCTGCGTCCATGCTTGGGCGCTAGAGAGTCGGGCCCCTCGCGAGGGGCCTTCCCCTTCTCCGCGGTAGAGAACCTCCTCGACGGCGCCATTAGCATCGCTGGCGGCAATGGAGCAAGGGGGGGGGGGGGGAAGCGAGCAGAATGGGAAGAGATGGGCAATGGGGGATCTGCCCCCTCCCCATTTATAGCAGGAGAAGGCCAACCAGCGACCCCCATGATCACAGGTAATGATGGTTTTTCCTTGCATGCAGTAGTGACTCGTCAAGTCGGGCAGTTGCCGAGGCAGCATGGAGAAGCAGAGACGCCCACATCCAATCAACCGCCACGCGTCGACCAAGGCCGTAGGCTATTGGGCCCCGTGGCGCTCCGCACTTGCCCTTTGGCTTCGCCTCGAAGCCAAGCCCGAGCGCGCCTTGGGCCCGGGGGCTACTGTTGGCATTCTGGGAACGGGGGTCCCCAGACTTGCCTGCCTGCGGCCCATGGCGTGGCTTTGCGAGCGGGCCCGTACGGCCAATCTTCACCAACAATCTTTCAAGACCCTCGCGAGGGGCCAAGCTTCGCGAGGGGGACGACACAAGACCTCCTCGGGAGCGGCCTCACCAGGCTAGCTCGCGAGGAGCGGAGAGATCAAGGCAAGGCAAACCTCGCGAGGTTCCAGTGACGTGAGCCATGACAATCGAGACCAGGCGGGCGCCAGCGCGCATGGTGTCCTTGTTTTCCCTTTGGTGCGAAGGGGGCAAGCGCAGGCGAGGAGTACCGAGGCGTCAAGCAAAGGTTTCCATATCAGTGCAATGAGACCAAGACCAGCATGATGACAAGACGGAGGTCACCATGGATCCCAAGGCAGCGTCACCACCAGAGCCTTTTGCATGCAAAGACTGCTTTTGTCAGGACCGCTCAATATTTGGGGAGAGGACCAAGGCCTCTATAAATAGGGCTAGCCACCACCGTAGGAGGCAACTGATTCAGATCATTCTCACCCACACAAGTTAGCCAACCACAAGAACACCTCACCTCAGGAGGTTGTTCTTCCCCTTGTACTGTTCATCCTCAGCCCAAGAGGCAATCCACCACCACACACTAGAGTAGGGTATTACACCACGACGGTGGCCCGAACCAGTATAAATCTTGTGTCTCTTGTGTTGCGAGTTCGCCGAGCTAGCCTTAGAGATCGTAGCGAGGTGAAGGGCGTGGTTCGGTGGGGGGAGATCTTCGTGTGCACCCCAGTGTTCAAACCTTGAGGGTTTTGCCGGAACCCAAGATCCGACAAACACTACAAAAAAAGACACATCCATGACATTTTGGGCCGAACGAATTTTTTTCCTGTCATACATATGACACTTCTATGACGATAATTGTGACAAAACCCGGTATCATCATAGATGTGGTGGGCTCCTACTTCTATGACAAAAATCATGACAGAAAATGGGCTTTTCGTCCTGGCCGGGCCGGAAACGCAGCTGCATGACATTCTTTGGGCCGTCCATGATGGAAAAAACCGTGGTAGAAGCGAGGGCGAGGAAAATTTCGGGGAGTTCCCGGTTACGGTGGGAGGTCGGGGGCCAAGCCATGCGCGTTTCTCTCATACACGTACGCGCGTGTGTGCGAGGTGTTGCCTCTAACTGAACCCGAGCGAGGCGTTGGGATCTAACTGAACCCGAGCGATTGCACTGCAGGCTATGCGTTACTGAACCCGAGTGATCGATCGATTGCTGTTAACTGAACCCGATTGAGCGATTCCTTCGCTACTGCTCCTAACTGAAGCCGATCGATGCTGCCTCTGGGATGAACAGTGAGCGGTGGCGTTGCCTCTGGATGAACAGGACCCCGTGGTGTGGTGGAGGGCTGGATGAACAGTAGACGGTGGAGGGGTGCCCGTGGAGGGGTGGTTGAACAGGACCCCGTGGTGTGGAGGGCTGGATGAACAGTAGATGGTGGATGGGTGCTCGTGGAGGGGTGGTTGAACAGTAGCCGGTGGAGTAGCGTGCGGTGGAGGTTGGATGAACAGGAGCCCGTGGAGGCTGGAGGAGGTCGATGGTGGAGATGAAAAGTATCCCGTGGAGTCCCGTTTTGTGGTACGACACACCCCTCCCGATGAACAGGACACCCGTTTCGACTGTAGGGGGTCCGTTTCGTCCGTTTTGTGGTACGCCACACCCCTCCCGATCAACAGGACCCCTGTTTCGACCGTAGGAGGTCCATTTCGTTTGTTTTGCGGTACGCCACACCCCTCCCGATCAACAGGACCCCCGTTTCGACCGTAGGAGGGCCGTTTCCTCCGTTTTGCGGTACGCCACACCCCTCCCAATAAACAGGACCCCGTTCCGAACGTAGGAGGTCCGTTTCCTCCATTGTGCGGTACGCCAGACCTCGTTTCCATCGCCTGTTCCGTCCAAGCCCTCCCGATGAACACGACCATGCATTTCGTTCTGACCCAGCCGGTTGGCTCCCACGTGTTCCGTTGCCTCCCGATGAACACGACGCATTCCATTGCCTCCCCATGAACACGACGCATCCTGTTGCCTCCCCATGAACACGACGATGACGCTGTTTCTCCGTTCCGACCCAGCCATGTACACGAGCCCTGGCTGTACATATGCGCGAATAGGCGTTCGAGACCCCGCCCATATGTACACATACGTGGTCGTATTTTCTTTCTTGCACCCTGGCCGCTGTACGTACGTGTACATGCTACGTGCGCACCTCTACTACGACACGTACGCGCCTCTACTACGACACGTACGCGCCTCTACTACGACACGTGCGCGCCTCTACATCCACCAGTATATATGTACGTACACGTTCGCGACCAGAATGACAACGCTACGTATGCTTCGACCAGGTGGGTCCCGACTGTCAGGCACTTCCTTGCCTGCGAAGATGTAGCTAGTGGGTCCCAGTAGTCAGGGGGCGAATCGTTTTTTTTTCCCGGACGCACTTCCTTGCATGTGAAGATGTAGCTGGTGGGTCCTAGCAGTCAGGGGCAAACATTTTTTTCGCGAAATACGGTGGCCTGTCCGGTGGGTCCCCTCTGTCAGGTGGACGAATAATTATTTTGCACGTAATAAGGAGGCATCCTTGCTGTGGCCGTGGACCCAGCTGTCAGCCTCTCCAAGTACAGTCCGCGTCCAATGGAAGTCATTCCTTGACCACGTTGACCACGCCAAGCCGTGAGCACCAGGGCGGTGGACGACGGTGAGGCCTAGGAAGGGGACGACGCGGAGCCGGGAAAGACGCGGCAGTGGATGCCCATGCGTAGAGGAGTACGAGGGTTCACTGGTTCGCTGCGGTGTGAGGCTGTCGTCGCCGCAGAATAACAGGGGTGTGGGTGAGTAGAGGGATGGCCTGGCCAGCGGTTGGAGTAGTAGGGGGCGGTGAGGCCTCCGCCGCATCGCAGCCGGCCACGGGAGGTAGGAGCACGAGGCAGGACCGGCACTGGTTTGGGCGGCTCGAGCAAGAAGACCAGAGGTTGAAGAAGCACTATGGCCGTTGGATGGACATCGTACGGTCACTTGAGCTAGAATCGTGCATATTGACTAAGTTGACAAAGCCCTCCATCCCCGTCAACTTAGTAGGCCCACAAGTCATCCTGCCACTATACTGGGTCCCAGCTAACAGGGGGAGTATTCATTTTTTGTGCGTAATAAGGAGGCACTTCCTTGCGTGCGAAGATATAGCTGGTGGGTCTGAGCTGTCAGCGACGGTAACGTTTTTTTTGTGAAATACAGAGGCCTTTCGGTGGGTCCCTGATGTCAGGTGGATGAATCATTATTTTGTGCGTAATAAGGAGGCTTTTCCTTGCATGCGGCCGTGGACCCAGCTGTCGGCCTTTCCATGTACAATCCACTTCAGATGCATGTCGGTCGTTGACCAGGCCGCGCCGAGAGCACCAGGGCGGTGGACGACGGCGAGGCCTAGGAAGGGAACGACACAGAGGCAGGGAAGACTTGGCAGTTGTTTCCCACATGGAGGGGAGTACGACTATACAAGGGTTTACTGGTTCGTCTGCCCTCGCCGGAGAATAACAACAGGTGTGGGTGAGTAGAGGGATGGCTAGGCTAGCGATGGGAGTACGGTGGGGTGGTGAGGCCGCACGACAGCAGAGCCGGTCGTGTTTGAGCGGCTGGAGCAGGAAGAGCAGAGATTGAAGAAGCACAACGGCCGTTGGATGGCCATCCAACATTCACTGCTTGTGCGTCAACCTTTTTTATAGGAAAGCCTCAAATCTGTGGAAAACAGCATACAACCCATCTGCCATTATTTCTAATAATTTACAACCCATTAGCTAATTATTAAGGTTTTTTTGGAGCCCATATTCTTTTTGTTAGCATTACAGCCCATATTGTGGCCACAGTTAAAAAATTATACGAAATTTTACATATTTCGGTGCAGTCAGAACTGTTTTTAATCCTGAAATTTCGACTCACATTCAAACTGATTTAAAAAATAAATGTATATCAATATAAAATCCAAAAAATTCTCCACGCATAAAAATTAATGTAATTTAAAATCTCGAAATGAAAAAAAAAGACATTTGAAACTAATTGTCGGTTTGATGTGTTTTAAAAATGTACAACCCATTTCTCATTACTGATGGGCCATTTTCTCGGCCAGCCGAATGAAAGCTCTCCTCGTCTTGAAAGATTTGCAGCCCAACAGGCCTGACAAAGTGACTTACTTGGCAAATCACAAAAAACTGGGCTGTGGCCGTGGACCCAGCTGTCAGCCTCTCCATGTACAGTACTCTTCCGATGGAAGTCGTTCCTTGACCACGTTGACCACGCCGCACGGAGAGCACCACAACGGTGGACGACGGCGAGGCCTAGGAAGGGGACAACGCAGAGCCGAGGAAGACGTGGCAGTGGAAGCCCGTGCGGAGAGGAGTACAAGGGTTCACTGGTTCGGCTGCGGTGTGAGGCTGCCATCGCCGCAGGGCCTGGCCAGCGGTGGGAATAGTAGGGGGCAGTGAGGCCTCCGCGGCAGCACAGCCGGCCACGGGAGGCAGGAGTATGCGGCACGACCGGCGCTTCTTTGGGCGGCTGGAGCAAGAAGACCAGAGGTTGAAGAAGCACTATAGCCATTGGATGGACATGGTACGGTCACTGGAGCTAGAATCGTTCATATTGACTAAGTTGACAAAGCCCTTCGTCCCCGTCAACTTAGTAGGCCCACAAGTCAGCCTCCCACCAAGGTGGGTCCCAGCTAGCCGGGGGAGTATTCATTTTTTGTGCGTAATAAGGAGGCACTTCCGGTGGGTCTGAGCTGACAGCGGGGGAACGTTTTTTCGCGAAATATGCTGGCCCGTTAGGTGGGTCCCAGCGGTCAGGGGGCAAACGTTTTTTCATAAAATACGGTGGCCCGTCTAGTGGGTCCCTGCTGTCAGTTGGAGGAATCATTATTTTCCGCGTAATAGGGAGGCACTTACTTGCTGCGGCCGTGGACACAGCTGAGACTCTCCACATACAGTATACTTCCGATGGAAGTCGTTCCTTGACCACGTTGACCTCGCCGCGTTCCATTGCATGCATGTGTCCATGGGCGTGGTGCGTTCCCACTGTCAACCTCTCACGTACAGTCATCTTCCGATGACTCTCGGTTGTTGACCACGTTGACCACACCGTGCCGAGCGCACCCAGACTGGAACGACCCGGAGATGGGGTAGACGGGGCAGTGGAGTCGCAGATGGAGAGGAGTGGGAAACTTCATTGGTTCGGGTGCGCGGCAGCACAGCCGCGGTTCCGCCCATGGGAGACAGGAGCAAGAACAGAGGTTGAAGAAGTAGCACGGCTGTTGGATTAACATCCAACAGTCCAGCTGCTAGAATCATTTGTTGATTAAGTTGACAAAGCCGTGCGTACACGTCCGCTTAGTAGGCCCACAAGTCAGTCACTAAATCTGACGGGTCCCAGCTGTCAATGGGATGAATAATTTTTTCGCAAAACAAGGAGGCACTTCCTTCCGTGCGAAGATACAGCCGGTGGGTCCCAGCTATCAGGTGGAGGAAACAATTTTTTTCAGCTTAATAAGGAGGAACTTTCCTTGCGTGCGACCATGGACCTCGTGGGTCCCAGCCATGAGACTCTCCACGTACAGTCCTCTTCCGATGACTCTCGTTTGTTGACCACGCCGCACCGAACGCAGTGAGGTGGTGGACGACGGTGAGGCCCCGGATGGGAACGACTCGGAGATGGGAAAACGCGGCGGTGGAGTCGCAGATTGAGAGGAGGAGAATGGTTATAACTGGTTTTGTTGCAGCGTGGGGCTGTAGTCTGTGGAGAATAACAGGAGGTGTCAAGGGGTGGAGGGATAGCCTGGCCGACGGTGGGGTAGCGCTTCGCAGTGATGCGTGCTAAGAAGAGCCGCCAGCCGCCGGAGGCCGGACCAGGCGGTCCCGGCGATGCTGGAGGAAGAAGACGAGAGATTGAATGTGCATGCCGGCCGTTGGATATAAATCCAATGGCTGTGGATGACACAATCATTTGTTGATCAAGTTGACAATGCCCTGCGTAGGCTTCGACCTATTGGCCCACATGTCAGCCTGCAAAAATGTGGCATATATTTAACCCATGTTTTCTAGAATGTACAGTCCATTTGCTGGGCTGGGTGAACAAATAATTTCGCATCAATCATGCCCATTTATATTTTCTAAGAAATCCCAGCCCATTTGCACTTCCTTGAAATACACGTATTAGGTGGGCTCGTTATATATATAATGTTATGTTAGAATGAGCAATTAATATCAAAGAATAAACCAGAGAGGCACATTATATATATATATATAATTAAGAAATTAGCGAGTTATTGCTCAAAAAAAAATGAGCGCGTTATTATTAAATTGGTCCTTAAAATCTTCGCAAGCTTTTGTACGCAATCACCAGGATTTTCCTTGCTTGTGAGTCAAAAACAACCAGGATTTCCTTGCCAACTTTCGTTAAACATTTACTTTTATAAGTTAATAACACGTGGGATGTTTTTCTAATGTATATATAAGTCTCTATAAAATATACGATAATAGTAATAATATAAATATATATAATGTGGTTAGAAGGGAAAACATAAATTGGACACAACATTACTTTTATAAGAGACCTGCGTTTTATACCCCACAGTAGGCATACTAACAAGTTCACACACAAATACAACAGAAAAGGTAATCATTCATATCAAACTTAGGTTCACAGGACATGTTCATATTCATAGCCAACATTCACTATCAACAACTCAAAAGATTCATATATACAAAAGCTCAGCATATTTATGCATCCAAATGATTGATAGATCACATGACAATATTCATACATAATTCACAAAAAGATTCAGATATACACATGTTCAGTATGTTTATGCATCCAAATGATTGAGATCACAGCCAATATGATCCATGGACGAACTTTAATTACCTAGGGTACAGACTGGTAAATGGTGTTCAATCGAAGGTACTTCTTGCTAAAATTAGTTCTTGTACGAGTAAACTTTCGAGTACATAAGAGGCAGCACAGACAATCTAAACATTGCTTGTAGGTTTATCCTCAAATAGTGGCCTCGTGTCGAGGGAGGTTTGAGCAACTTGGCCACTACTTTCATCCAACTAGTTTACTGGCTCATCTTGGTCCTGTATCTCGCCAAAATTCTACATTGCAGACGAGAAAGGAGGCGGTTGAGAAAATGAACCACCCAAATTTTGTGTGCAGTTCAACTGAAATGGAGCATCCTTGGCGTGCAGACTGATTAAGTGCCAGATGAATATACACGTCAACCAACTTGCCTGGAATCTTTAGACTCCATGCCATATAGTTCGCTACCATATGTGCCGATAACCAAAAGGCACAAGTTGGGACCAAAGACCGGACTGCGTTTTTCTGGGCTATGCACCAAGCAATATTTTTGGCGTTCACTCTCCTAATACTTGGAGTTTGACAATTGGTTGACGCCGGTTGATACTCGAATGAATATAGGCACTTCTTGTCAACATCGATGCTTGTCTGAGTGAACTTTGGAGTACATAGCAGCAGCATAAGTACCTGTCCATCTGATCATTTTGTGCAGTTCTACTGAAATCACCCGAGTTTGCCTGCGAGTTTAGGCTCCAAATTACTCCTTTATGAAATCGGCAAACAGTAGCACAATACCAAATTACCAATACATATGACAGGCACAATAATCAGGATAAAGACCAGTACCAACCTATGTGAGGTAGCATATCAATTACTATTTCCTTTGACTGGAAGCCGAGATAAGCCAAGCGACTGACAGCAAAGCAAGAAAGCAAGCGGAGATTAGCGACTGACAAGAAAGGACGGAAGCTGTCGAGGAAATGAAGCACCCAAAGTTTTTGTGCAGTTCCACCAAAATCGAGCATCCCTGTTGGCACATATATTGAGAGAGTGAGATTACTGTAATAGTGGGACTAGTTGATGAAACATACACTAACAAATAGAAGCACCCTCATTATCTTAATGGGTAAAGTTAGCAACATAGTAGTCTTGCTTAAAGAGAGGTATTAGTTTATTTAATCAGTGCCAATTAGCTCAACTCAACACTCAAAGCATTGCCATTTATCATAGGTTGCAAAACTTTAACGTGCAAAGATAAAGGACTTTCTCATGACAGTAGCACAATACAAATAGAGATGACAGCAAACTAATATGGATGAAGGCCTTAGGCCCGTACCAACCTGAGAAAAAAAGCTTATTCATGTAGTCCCATAAGAGATGATAAAGCACTCACTGGAATCACACAATAGTATATATTTTTGTGCACTTCAAATGTATGGTTGAAATCGCTCTTGTTTATGAGTGCTGAGATTATATCGAAAGATTATCAAGAACTTCCAGCAGAGTTAAAGCACTGGCCGGGATACAGTTCATTGTATTGTCTTGTGTAGTTCCAATAAAATGTATGATTGGCACAACATGATCCCTGTTTGCACAAGTAGGAACAAGGTGAAACCTTCATTAGCTTAGTGAGAAAGGACAGGAAGACATTAGCATATTACTCAAACAGTAGCATCAAATTCATGATGGACAATACACAAAACATTGCCTCATTGAACAAATGGCAATAAATTGACATGCAAAACAATAGCACTATTATGTCATGACACTAATAATATTCCCTCCCTGCTCCACCACATGATTCACCTCCATAGACAAACATTCACACGTACATGATTCAGCATAGGGTCCTACTAAAGATTTGTTTAACTCCAACAGGAAAAATTAGGCAGTAATAAATTAGTGGTACTTAAGTACTCCTAATTAATTTAGTGAGACATCAGAAGTGGAAGGGCTCCCTGGAGGATCGTCTCACATGTAAGGTAGTTGTTGCCGGAGCCCTTGAATGGCCTCGACTGAGGCCTCTGGCTTCAACAAGATCGCCTTGGCACTGTTTCTTCTTCTTCTTCTTCTTCTTCTTCTTCCTCTTCATGCTCTGTTTCTCTTTTTCCTCACCAGTTGGTGAAACCAAGTACATGATTGGCCTTCTAATTCAGAATTGTTTTTTTCAGTGAGGGAGTACAAGTGTACTAGTAAAAAACAACATTATTTTCTCATGGCAGTCGGAAAATAGAGATGAACACATGCATTAAATATCATTCTTACCTAAAGGAAGGTTATGGCGCCAATATGGATGATGAGGATTGGAACATAGATCTCCCTTTGTGCAGTTCCACCAAAATGAACCAACTGTTCCATTCTGACATTCTAGTTAAACAACACAAAAGTCACTTCTTTTAAGAAGAGTCTTGTGCAGTGCACCAAATGGTCACAACAGTAACCAGGTGAATTGGATATCCCTGTTTGCACAAAAAGGCACAGAGGAAACAGTCAGAGTCTCAAACAATTATAGGCAAAAGCATTTGGCTAAACTTGTCATGGCTTATAACAGTGGCATGGCTTCATTTTTACCGGGGACATTAGATTAAGAATAGCTAAGGCTGCGTTCGGTTCACAGGTTTGGTGCAGGATTTTCGTAGGAACACAATTCCTACGGTATTCTTTCCCTTCCAACCGTTCGGAACAAGGGAAAGGTGAATAGTGTTTCATAGGAAAGCTGGTCTGGTAGTACTGATTCCATAGGATTAGAAACATCCACGCGCTGCTCATTTTTTGGGCGGAAGCCCGAGGTAGGCGCTCGCTGCCATGCGTTAAACAGGTTGCTGTGTTGTGTTACCGGAATAAAAAAATCAACCTATGTGTGGTACGTGAGGTGAGGACAAGAGTAGTCACTGTGCAGCTGAATAAACAAATAGCATCTCATACTGCCAAGCATGCTACTCTAAAAAAACAAATATGTACATTTCGTAGTCCATCAGAACACATTATCTTGAGAGTTTCCTCCGATTCGCTGTTCCATAGTTTTATACCTACATTCCTTTCCTATTCCTCTATTTTCATCAAGACCTATGTTTTCCGCCCCTTTATTTCAAACGGAGCCTAAATATTTGGTGTAAGGGCATGGGGCAGTGGGTGCACCAGCAGTCCAGCACCATGTATGTAAACATGGGCATAAAGTGGTGATTCATAGTTTGTTGCCCCGAGAAACAAACATGCAAGAAACATATCTGGGTTTGTCCCATTTTTGTTCACTCTAGCCACCTACTCCTATGTGTGGATAGCAAATCTAGTCCTGGGCATACCACTGTGTACAATGTTACCCCTATATTTCCCTTTTCGACCAAGAGACCGGTTGGATGACCAGTCTGTACTACTTTCACCCCCTTTCCTTCCTGTTTGTACCAAGTCCGATGTACATACTAAATTCTCCCACCCCCACTTTATTTCTTGTTTGAACCAAGTACTCCCTTTGTCCGGAATTACTTGTCATCAAAATGGATGTGTCTAGAACTAAAATACATCTAGATACATCCATTTCAATGACAAGTATTTTCGGACGGAGGGAGTACAAGATTCGACTCCATGAAGTAGATTTACCTCTAACAATAGAAGAAAAAAATATGTGACGTTGGACCATCCGATCGAGAGGGGCTGAGAGGTAGAAAATGATGCACATGCAGCGACGTAGCGAGCTGGGGAAGTAGAGCTAAGGCGGTTTCGAGCGAAGATATACCTGAAGGTCGTCGGGATGTGGATAGGTGGGCGGCGGGAGGCCAGATCCGCCCATAGGCAACGACGAAGGGATCGGAGGACCTCCCGCGCCTGCGCTCGGCCAGAGATAACGGTGCGGCCGATAGTGGGTCTCCTCCCTCGCTGTCGACGACGGCCTAAACGCTGCCCCTCCTCCCCTTCACCGGCGGAGGGGGATACGTCCAGATCTGTAACCAGCAGTGAGGATAGAAAGCCAGTGTCTTTTGAAGGGAGAAAGATAGTGTTACTACCCCTCTCTTGTTTAGATCTGGAGAGGATGAGAGTGTGTGAATAGAGCAACCCTAGCAAGCAAGCGCGGAGGCTCCGGCCTATATATACGTAGTGGGGTAGTTTTCCTTTTTCACTCCATCAAAACAATCGTTTAAAATTGTGTACTACTACATGCCAGGTTGCGGTTTTTTTAGTTGTTGATTGTTTTTTGAGATAGCTACCCGCTTGTTCCAAGTGGTGTTACGGTGTGGCAGGTCGCACTTTGTATCGTTCAAGTCTGGTACTACAAATCCCTCCATTAAATGAACAACCACCCCCTCGTAAAAATTGTGAATAAGCCCACGGCTAAAATTAGCGGAAACGTGGGTTACCCCAACATGCATTATTATTTATATTTTCTATCCCTCCGTTCCTAAATATAAGTCTTTTTTATTAGCCACACCTAAGACATGAATTTTTTTATCAGCAGTGAACCCCACATGTCATAGACACAAAAATTGTGGCAAGATTCCCTTAGGCAAGCCAAAGTGTGTCTAACAATTTGAGCAACTCAGGTTAGGCAAGTGTGGCAAGTGTGGGAAAAATAATGTGGCAACATAAGACTGACATAGTCACAATCCAAGCAGCCCCGTAATTTTTTGTGACATGCATGAAAATTTGGTTAGTTAAATTTATAGTCAAAATTTCGCAAGGTGCATCAAATTAACACATGTAAGTATCAAAAGGAAAGTCACGGCATGCATGCATGCGTTGTACTCCCTCCATTTCCAAATATAAGTCTTTTTAGAGATTGCAACAAGTGACTACATACGAAGCAGAATATGTCTACTCCTACATACAAAGTAGCCCATTTGAAATGTGTAAAAAGACGTATATCGAGTGCAGTGCTTTGATGTGTCGCGTCAACTCGTACAAGACTAAGAAATTTGATTACTACAACGCCCTCTCCCTCGCGGACTGAGCTCCGGTGCCTTAACTCAACCTGCCTTTGGCTGCATGACAGGAGGGCCAACCACCTGTTGGGCCCACCTGTCATAGACGCTAAGGTAGGAGCAGTAAGTAGAAGCTTTCGCTACACGCTATCCCTCCCGCACGAGGTGGACGGGCATGCAGCAGTGGATTCGATACTGTAGAAGTAGGAGTAACATCATTGTTTGTCTTCTCGAAGAGGCAAACAGCCAAGCGCAACCCGAACGTGGCAGTTGCGAACGCTCGCGTGGCGCGGTTCCTTGGAGTACTAGCCAGGCTCTTGCATGAGATAAAATTGCTACTGTTTAACAATTAAACTCCATTATCCATTGGTTGATACTCATTCTGCATAGGTCCACGCGCTTAGCACCGTTTCCTCCTGGGGTCACCAATGTTTATTTGCTAATTAATAGCATTGCATGCAATGAACTAGCCATTGCAAGTCATTAAAAGCATGCACACCTCTCATCTCTTATTGGTTGATATGTTAAGAAACAAGAAACAATGTAGAAGTTAATGCACCACGCCTAAGTGTTTTGGGACTATTTGGTTTTCGTAAGATGACTTACACACCTAGACGGAGGGAGTAGTATAGCCCTGTAAACCGGAAAGGAGTATTTGCCTTTTTAGAGATTTCAACAAGTGACTAGACTACACCGTGTGTAGTACTCCCTCAATTCCGGTTTATAGGGCTCAAATCTCAAATCTCATGAACCAAGGCATTTTGTGATTGGAGGAATGTATCTCGTACTTTGCAAAACTACCCTAATTAAACTCCTGCATTAATTACGTAGTTCTCTCGTTTTCCTCTCCGCCTTGGTCGCAGTGCACAATATTGAGCACTCCTATATGATTAGCCGCTCTATCTACATGCGGGACATTTCAAAGCATCCGGGCCCACGTGCCATCCACCAAATCACAGCGAGGTGCTACAGTCGAGACTCACCTCTCACCCCGGTGTGGCCATCATGACCCGTCATATCACAAAACCCACACCTTTACCAGCAGTGATAAGGTGGCCTCCAAGTTGGACTGGACGAAGCAACCATCATTTCACGGGAACACTCGTTCAAGCCCTTTCTTCCCTTTCTTGAAGAAAACCTCACTCCAGGCTACTCACTTCTGCCATTTTTCTTCTGTACCGACGAAGGAAAGGTGGGCGAATCAGTTATGCTGCTCTATTTTCATTCCAAGAATCTTCTTTTTGTGAAGCACCGACCGATTCTCACATCCTATTCTTTTCCCGTTTTCATTGCGATTGTGGTTTCCTTTCGATTGCTTTTTGTTTGTCAGTTCATTGATGGATCCTGGAGCACTAGGCAAAGAGTTGCCGGCGGACAACCCACTGGAGACAGCGATCTCCAGGAAGCGAGCACCGAGCAACGAGTTGACCATGTTGGCGGGCCAACCAATGGAGACGAAGAACTCCAAGAAACAAGCACTGGCCAAAGAGTTGAGGACGTTGGCGGACGAACTCCTCAAAGAAAGTTGGAAGAACAGCAAGGGCCCCACCAAGCCTACCCCAGGAACTCTGATTGCCACCTATGTGAGGCTCAAGACCGAGTTTGAGGAGATAGTCGCCGTTGAGAAGCAATATTCCCCTAGCAAGGTGATGGCCCCCATCGAGGACAAGGAGATGGCCCCTGGAGGGATGAGATCTCCCGATGAGCTGCACAAGGTAAAAACTAATGGCTTATTACCATAGTTGTGGTTTTTGATTATTTGCAATGTGCTTGCTAATATGTTAGGGTTGTGCAGGTGCCGGTGGACATCCTTGATGATTCCGATGTCGTGGCCCGTCCTGTTGGCATCGCCCCAGAGATCGATTCCGATGCCGCTGTCCATCCTGTGGACATCGCCCCAGAGATCGATTCCGATGTCGCGGTCAGTCCTGTGGACATCGCCCCAGAAATCGATTCCCATGCCGTTGTCCGTGCTGTGGTCATTGCCCGAGAGATCGATGACAAGAAATAGTTGGTCGCACTAATCCTTCAGGGTAGTTTGCATTGCCCTGTGTTTAATTACCAGAACGATGCGTGTTATCAAACCATCTTAAGGCTAGTGCACTGTATTGTGTGGGAGGATCTTGCTACTTTTGTTTGATAGTGAATCATGCGATGAATCATGCGAACCCTCTTCGAGTTATGGAAACAGATGTATCCTCACCAGCTTTTGATGTAATATATGGCATGCTTAGATGTAAGTTTGAACTATTTATCATATCAGCAGGGCTAGCTACTGTGCGAGCTATAGTACTTGAAAAACACTCACCGAAGAGAAACGTTGGGGCTGATGAGCTCGTGGTACGCTTATACTTATCCCTCATCGATCGACCAATAGCCCTAGCTCCTAAAATTGTAGGCTTAGCGATCGATCAGACAATAGTCGACATACATTCAGGCCTCATTTGGTACATAGGGTAGGAAAATCGTAGCAAAAGTACAGAGAACATGCAACACAAAATCATAGCAGTGCAGAGACGTACTCCCTCCGTTCCTAAATAGATGACCTAGGCGGGCTAGTTTGGCCTAGTGGGTTTCAGTGATATGACGTGGTACAGTGCCATCCAGTCTTCGCGTGTGGTAGCAGTATTGCGGGTATAGTAAGTTCTCTTGAAGAAGCGGAATTTAACAAAGTCATGATGGTTCCTTCATACGAACAACTTACAGTGGGAAAGGTTGGGCCTGCGATACGACTGGGGTAGACTAGGATAATTTTGTGCATGGCAGGTGGGCCAGGATGGTCGACGTCCCACATGTTGGCAAATGAAAGTTTTCTATCCGATATAGAGGACGAGCAACGAGTATTCATTGTTTATTTTTGATGAAAACTATTGTCTCCACTGTTACGACGGAGGAGTGTGAAACACGGCAACCCAGTGAACTTGGCATGTGCACCACTCCCTCCTTCCTCATGTAATGCCCAGGTTACAGCTTTTTCTCACTTTCTCTCTATCTATTTCCTCTCAATTGTTTTTTTACCTTTCTTTTTTTAAGACACAATTGTTTTTTATGTCTTTTTTAGAATTATTTTTTATACCTAGGAGCACGTGTAGAGACGGGCTCTTGCAGAGCCCACTCCTTGACTTTGTCAATGCCTCTCTCTCCTCCACATAAGGAGTACTACTTGCTATGCATGCATGCAAGCGGGCAGCTGGCGTCTTGAGGGGCTAGGGCGGTGAGAGCGGGCTCCGGAAGTGGTCCGGACTTCAGCATGGCCCACCTCACATTATCACCATATATTTCTTGGAGTCCGTGCGCGGCGGGCGGGCGATCTCTTCTCCCTCCCCCATTTCTCTCTTCTCAGCCCACGCCCGCTGAGCGATTAGATTTCGGCTATCGATGGTTTATTCAATTACGGTCCCACATGTCAGTGAAATTGCAAGACAACGCGTGTCCCCTCTGGTGAGCGGCGTGCGAGCCGGACTGTCGGAGTTGCGACGCGTACAAGTCGTAAGTGTGCCGCCTTTTCCTTTAGAACTTGCGAAGCGTAACATTTTCGCGCGATCGATCGATAGAAATACAGAAAAAAATGATGAGGGCGGTGCTTTCCCACTCGTTAGGCGGTCTAGTTCGAGTGATATGACGTGCTACAGTGACGTCCACTTGCTCCATTTTTATGTAAGCAAGAGTTTACACTCTTACGCGGGAGGAGTGCAAAACACCGCGGATTTGATTTTGATCGAGGGATAACTGTTCCCTGCCAAATAATGGAGGATTGTTAGCGATTATAGCATGATAGTTAAGGCATCTCCAGCGCTGGCCCACAAATTTACACCGGCATCTGTCCGAGGACACTGAAGGATGCCATCCGATGCTGCCCGCATACCTTTCGACAACTATATGAACTAACCGGACGAAATTCGTGCAAACAAAGAAAAATTCAAATTAACCGGATGAAATTCATTACATTTCGAAAACTTTTCCTACAAACTGGACGAAATCCATTACATATTTCGCACAAACCGTACTAAAACCTACTGTAAACCTAATCTAAACGATCGCCGGCGCCTGACCACCATGTCCGACCATGAACCCGAGAAAGCCGGCCATTGCCTTTGCCTCCTCCTCATCCGCCTCGATAACCTCCTCCTCCGGAGCACAAGGTTCTGAAGATTTCCGCCTCCATGTTGCCGTCAAGTGGCTAATCGGTCGCTGATGTTTACCCCACCAAGCTTGGCGTCGACTGAGTGGAGTAGCGGTACCCTTCCCGGGACCGGAGCGGTGGTGACCTACCGTGTACTACTCTTCCTCGCTGCCGGCTGCGCCCGCGCACACGCGTCAGCTTCATGGTCGTGGCGGCGGAGAGCGGCTGGGGGGGGGTGTCGGCGATCTCCTTCATTTGCTCCTGCGACAGTACGTCGAAGAGAGCTTTGGAGCACGCCCGGAGCGGAGCCGCCGTTGTCCCTCGTCTGCTCTTGCGACAGTACGTCCAAGAGAGCTTCAGAGCACCAGGAGGCCATTGTTGAAGTGGTGCCGAAAGAAGGAAGGGACCGGAGGAGAATAAGTGTGGGTCTTTGGCTATGGCTGGGAGCTGGGGCTCAAGTTAATATAGCGGGCGAATGGCAATGAGCCGCGACAGACGGATGGACAACTGACGCCGGAGTAGGTTCGTCAGGCATGAATGCGGACGCTACTTCAGTGACTTAACTGAGATGCGTTTGAGTTACTGACATGTGGGCCCAACGGGCATCTGGCCCGCATGTCAGTGACACAACAATTGCACCTGCAGTTAAGTCCGGTGAATGCGGCATTGACATTCTGGAGAGACGGTGACCGTTTCAGGCGGGAAGCGCACGCTAGCGATGGAAGGGGTTTCAGTGTGCAGTGGCACTAAGATCGGTCGCTCACGATAGTACATACTCCGTACCATACTACCATAGTACCCTCTCTAGCTTAGGCTATTTTATAGATTGTCCTTGTGATGGACGATATACATGAGCAAGGCGGTCCGAGTATGACCGTTGGTGTTGAGCTAGATGAATACATGCTCGACATTCGCGTAGGCCTCCATCAAACGTCTAAATAGTAATGCCAGGCACCGCCGAGGCACGCAGGTGATGGGCTCGCCGTTTGCGTTGCGCCATGAGCAGGACTTTGATTTAGAGGGCAATGTGCATGCATTAGCATGCTTTGACAGCGTGAGCATGAGTGTCTGACGCGAAGTATTTCATTTTCATTTGGCTGACGAGGGTGCGTTGCAGCGACGAGTCCGTGGTTTGATTCCCCACATACGCATAATTTTGGTTTTTACAGTATTTCTTTCTCCATTGACAGGTAGGCCCGCATAGATAGATAAAGAACACGAGCTGATGAGGCGCATGCGAACTGTTTGACTGGTCAACCAGACAAATACGGAGCTATACGCTGAGCCAGTGACCGTATAATCACCATATCTCGTATACAATGATCAAAGTGAGCTATCAAGACAAGTTCGATGACCGCCAATGCATTTTACTCGGTAATAAATGACCAGGATTGAAGGGGAATCCAAATTTGCTTCGTCTTCTGTCCTTGAGCTCTTGACAAACCAATGCACTATACGGTTGTCCGGCCACTCCACCCCAGAGCTCTCACCAAGCGTCGTTCATGCCACCGCACCGCACACTAACCGGTAAGGCAGCGATGGTATCCCGCAGCGCCGAGTTCCTCGCTGCCCACGACCGCACACAAAATGGTAGGGAACCGATGGCATCCCGCCGTGCCGAGTTCATCACCGCTCGCGACCTCACAACTATGTGGGAGGAATTTGAAGATGCCAAGGCCGAATGGGCGGTAGAGCAAGAGGCGGCCAAAGCCGCATAGAGGGAGCGGAAAAGTCAGAAAGCACTCAAGAAAAGAGAGGCCCGCCGACGCAAGAAAGAAAAGGACGCACGCACTGCTGTGGAGAGGTCGGCAGAGATCCAAGCACGGTGGGGTGTTGCCGACAAAGCCGGGAAGGAGAACGACGGCGTCTGGCCAGCATGTGAGAAGTAGTAGTACTAGTAGTTAGTGTGTGTGTCTGTGTCTAAGTACGAGCATGTACCAATACTACTAGTTACTACTATAGTTTTTAGAGCAAATTACCAGTACATTAGCCTAGACTAAATGGAAAAATTCCTATCCTAAGCATCAAATGACATCTCTTTCTCTATAGGAATTGAGATGCATGTCATCTCACTTCCAATGATTTTCATATTCCTATCCTATGAACGAAAGGAGGCCTCTGTTGGAGTAACTACTGTAGCTAGCAGTACTGCTGGTACAGTAGTTTTCTACAAGAAGCAGAATTCAACGAAGTCATGATGGTTCCTTCGTCCGAGCAACTTCAAAGTGGGAAGTGGGCCTGTGATTTGACGGGTCATTAGTCATTGTTACTGCGGCGCGACGACCTGGGTGACTCTCCCTTGGAGTTCTGCGTGCATGGCAAGTGGACCAGGATGGTCGATGTCCCACATGTTGGCGAACGGAAGTATTCTTTCTGATATCGAGGAGCAAGGAAACCGCGTGGTATAGTATCACTGCTGATTGGTTCGCAAAAAAAAATAGTATCACTGCCGATTTATAATTATTTTTTATTTCTGATGAATGCTAGCGTTTCAACTCTTACGACGAAGGGTGCCAAACACGGCACGTGCTGGATGTCCCACACGTCAGCGAAAGGAGTGGGACATGAACAGCGTGGTAGAGCCGAGCGTAAAAAAACAGCATGGTAGAGCGTCTCCACTTCTTCCACTTCTGGGTCGGAGACCACACGTAGTAGTACTTAGTGGTATGAATGATACAAAGGTGACCTGGAGAGAAAGACACGTCTAGTTGGAAGGTCTCGGGGCATACACGTAAACAAATATAAAAGTTAATATGTGCCTCCAACTAATATAGTAGTAGTAGAGTACTTAGGCACGTACTCCATAACATCACCATGCATCGCACGTACAACATTTAGTGGTAGTACGTAGTAAGAGACAAATGCCGCCCAAGTGTTCCCTTCTCGACCTACTTTTGGGTGTTTGGTAGAGTGTATGGAGGGTGCATGAGTCCACACTAGTTTAGCACAAATACACTAGAAGCATGTATGAAGAGAGCATTCATGAAGAGGGGTGTTGAGTTGAGCATGCATGAAGAGGTAACAACTATGCTCAGACGAGAACGCAACCAAACACACCCTATATGCCACGCATGTTCATACCATTTGTGCCTTTCTACTTCACTTACTGCGCTACATTACTCAGGTTCGTACGTCCACTCCTGGGTACATGTCCGTCTCGTAGTTCCAGTCCCACGTGTTCTTCATATAGATGGAATGATCCTTGCATAACACGTGCACCTTGATGCTAGATGTCTCACGTGTTGGCAAAAGGATGAACAAAGCTAACGTAAAAAAATAGAGTGGAAGAACATAGATTCCGGATGACCGAGAAGGAGCAAGGAACCTCGTGGTGGAGCATCTGCACTCATAATATTTAATATTATCCAGCGATATAAAATTAACCTATAATCTCCATAGTGGACTGGAAGAGTATGAAACACGGCAGCCCAATGTAGTTACATCATACTAGTTCGTGGCTAACCCACGCTATCACCATATTTCTTGGCTTCCGTGCGACACCTATCTCTAGTAATCCAGCAGCCTGTATCGCTTCTCCCTCCTCGTCTCTATCAAAGTGCGGCGGGCTGGCGTTTCTGCCGTCTATTGAGGTCGGTTAACTATCACATGTTAGCGACATGCCAAGAGCATTCTAAAAAAAATCCTTTCACGTTCCGTTTTCAAAAAGAAAAAAATCCTTTCACGTACGAATTTTCCTGTATGCTTTGAGCAACTTGCATGTCCTATATTGCTCCTGTTTGATACTCTAACTTAGTTAGAGGTTAGACTAACTCATGACTAACCCTGAACTAACTGTAGCCAAAGAGGTGTTTGGGTGACAGGGTTAGTGTCGGTGTCAAAACCAGCGGATCTCGGGTAGGGGGTCCCGAACTGTGCGTCTAGGCGGATGGTAACAGGAAACAAGGGACACGATGTTTTTACCCAGGTTCGGGCCCTCTCGATGGAGGTAAAACCCCACTCCCGCTTGATTAATATTGATGATATGGATAGTACAAGAGTAGATCTACCACGAGATCAAGGAGGCTAAACCCTAGAAGCTAGCCTATGGTATGATTGTTCTTCGTCCAACGGACTAAAACCCTCTGGTTTATATAGACACCGGAGAGGGCTAGGGTTACACAGAGTCGGTTACAATGGTAGGAGATCTACATATCCGTATCGCCAAGCTTGCCTTCCATGCCAAGGAAAGTCCTATCCGGACACGGGACGAAGTCTTCAATCTTGTATCTTCATAGTCCAAGAGTCCGGCCAAAGGTATAGTCCGGCTATCCGGACACCCCCTAATCGAGGACTCCCTCAGTAGCCCCTGAACCAGGCTTCAATGACGTTGAGTCCGGCGCTCATATTGTCTCCGGCATTGCAAGGCGGGTTCCTCCTCCAAGTACTTCATAGAAGATTTTGAACACAAGGATAGTGTCCGGCTCTGCAAAATAAATTCCACATATTGCCATAGAGAGAGTAATATTCACACAAATCTAATCTGCTGACGTATTCCATAGCGTGTCATCACACCATGGCCAAGCCTTTATTCAAATCGTTTTTACTGCCCCACCTCAGCGTGTTTCGCGAGGTGGTTTCCTTGGCACGTCTTGTCAAAGTAGAGATCTTGTCCCCTTATTCTGGGATTCTCATCAATACGGGCATGGTTAACCCAACCGCGCCATTGATAACGGCGCTTGGGAGATAAGCGAGTTTTACCAGGCTGGTGGGGACGCATAGTCGCGCCCGCCCATATAAGGGGATAAGGATCCACCTTTTTCATCCACGCCTTCTTCCTCCTTTGCTCATCCATTTCCGCGCACTCGAGCTCCAGCACCCAAGTCCGCACTACCTACCTCAACCTTAGGAAGGCCGGATACTTGTCTAACGACATCGCGCACCGGCTTCCCGAAGAGGGGCAGTTCCTCCCCACCCCAAGGCCCCATGAGAGGGTAGTGTTCTTTCCCCACTTCCTCCGCGGACTGGGCTTTCCTCTCCACCCATTCGTCCGGGGGCTCATGTTCTACTATGGCCTGGATTTCCACGATCTGGCCCCGAACTTCATCCTCAACATCTCGGCGTTCATCGTCGTGTGTGAGGCTTTCCTCTGCATCCGCCCCCATTTCGGCCTATGGCTCAAGACTTTCAATGTCAAGCCAAAGGTGGTGCGCCGCACCCAGGCGGAGTGCGGAGATGCCATGGCGGGCAAGATGCCCAACTTCCTGTGGCTCGAGGGCTCCTTTGTGGAGACCCTGAAGGGGTGGCAATCGGGGTGGTTTTACATCACCGAGCCGCACGACTCTGAATGGGTCGCAGCCCCCGAGTTCCGATCCGGACCCCCTACGCGGCTCACGTCTTGGAAAGAGACGGGCCTGTCGTGGGGCAACAAAGGAGAGGTGACTGGACTGCAAACATGCATCCAAACCCTGGTGAACAAGCAGCTCAAGCTTGTCAACGTAATCCAGGTCATGCTCATCCACCGGATCCTCCCGTGTCAACAATGGACATTCAACATGTGGGAGTTCGACCCGGCGCGGCACCGAACTCTGAGCAGGCTCTTCGACACGACGTACGAAGATGACTGGAAGGCGCTATTCAAAGGCGCCGAGGCTCCCACATCCGCTTCCGAGGATCACGGATTTAGCACGCAGCATCACGCTAGTGCGATAAGCTATTTTCACCTTTATAGGGTATTAGTTTTTCATAGTTTGACTCTATGCGGGGTCTAAGCTCCCTTACCTTTGACGGGATTGGCAGGTGAAGTCCGGGCAGATCAACTGTCCGGCTCCTTTGCCCGAAGACCCAGCCAATGCTCGCTTGGCGAAGCTGCTGGCTCCGGCACCCTATGTGGTGCCGGAGAAGAAGGCCAAGAAGAAGACCACAGGGACTCGAAAGAGTGCCCGGCGCCTGGAGGTGTCGGATTCATCATCCGACGAATCCGAGACGCACTCCTCCCGGGAAGACGAGGAGGAGGAAGAAGAAGCCTCTCCCCCTCCAGCGGGGGGAGGAAAGAAAAGGAAGGCCGCCCCAACTGGGGAGGCCGAAGGGTCAAAGAAGGGGAAAACCCTTCCTCCGGACTACTCCACCGACGCTGACGGCGGTGAAGAGGAGTGGCCGCACAGGGCCAAGCGTCCGGCAAAATCGTAAGTATCCGGATAGCAGAGCAATTCATAGTATTCCTTTATGGCATAGCCTTTCCTTATGTCAAATATGATTATGCAGTCCGCCCAAGGCCGGGCTCGACGAGTCGTCGAGCGGCTCCCTGGATTCATCGGATGTGAATTCACTTCCGACGGCTACCTCCCCCCTTCCTACGGACGACGCCGAAGTGTTGTCCCAACAGGTTCCAAGTCAGGAGGAGGTGATCCCGGAGGCGCCGCAAGGCGACCTCCCAGATTCCAGGAGTGAGGGGGATAGATCCCCCAAGGGCTCCGAGTCTGGCTTTGAGCCGGACTCCGTGCCGGAACCTTCAACGGTTCTGGACTCCGGTAGGCAGCCTCCTTCCAAGAGGAGCAAGCCTACCGAGCCAGTGGCCCCCGTCCAACCGGAGGCACCGGACAATCTGCTGGAGGTGCTTAACGGCGCCTCCATCGACGAGGAGCACCGCACTATTATGAGTGCAGTGATCCAGAAGGTTCAGTCCGCCAAGAGCGGGTTGACTGAAGCTTGTGCCAGCCTTCTAACAGGCTTCGAGGTAAGTAAAGAATATGTAAAAATATTACCGCATAGACAGTAGCCCCTGATGCTCTGTTTGGCGTTCGGAAAGAAAAGCCGAATAGAGGATCTAATAAAATTCGCAGGAGTCTAACAAAAATGAGTCAATATGTGTATGCAGGCTTCGCTGCTAATGACCGCCGCACTGACTACGGAGGTGGGCACGCTGAAGCAGGACCTAGAGTGGTCCGAGCAAGAGCTCGGCCTTGCCAGGCAGCAGCTCGAGGAGAAGGAAGGTAAAAGATACCTTATTGAAATATGTAAAAGGTGCAATTGCAAAAAATGACAGGATTAACGTGGCTATTGTAGGGGCCACGTCTGAGGTGGCGACCCTTAAGCTAGCGCTGTCCGAGGCCGAGAAGAAGGCGGCCACGGAGCGCACCGAGCGGGGGAGGTATCAGGCCCAAGTTGGCGAGGTACGGCAAGAGCTCCAGGCTCTCATGAAAAAACATGAGGGTTTGGAGCTTGACTCAAGGACGCGAGCGTCCGAGCTTGCGGCGGCTATTGGAAGTGCCAAGTCTGCCAAGGCCGAGTCCCGAAGTCCCTCCAGGAGGTTGATGCGATGAAAAAGGTAGCGGCGGGTAAGGCATTCTTTATGCAAAGCAAACATGTAAAAGTGAGTTACTTGTTACTTACCCGAATCCGGAGCTCTCCAGGAGCATTCGCAGATTTGCCCTGTAGTGTGTTTGATGCCGGCGCATTCTACCGGGCCGAAGAGGGCAGCTCGACGGAGAAGGTGTTCTGGTCTCAGTATGCTGAGGGCGGACACCCTGTGCCCTTGAGCGACCAGCTGAAGCAACTGGTCGAGCTCCACAAGGTGGCCGAACAGGCCATGAAAGGCCTCATAGTTCGGCTGTGGACTGGAGAGGCTCTGCCTGGGAGCTACTTCGGACTGGTGCAGCGGCTGGTGGAGGCCTGTCCAAGGCTCAAAGTCATCAAGCGCTCCGTCTGCATCGAAGGTGCCCGTAGGGCCCTTGCCCGCGCTAAGGTGCACTGGGGCAAGTTGGATGCTGAGAAGCTTGTGAAGGACGGGCCGCCGCCGGGGAAAGAGCATCGCAAGCCCGAGATGTATTATGAGGGCGTTCTGAAGGGTGCCCGCCTAATGGCGGATGAATTTTCCAGGGATGTAATTTTTGAATAAACTCGCTCGTTTTGTCCTGTGCGCTGAAAACTTGTTCATATGCTCTAAGCAATGCTTGTTGAATTTAAAATATTACCTTCTGTGCGGCTGTTTATCAAATTTGAGAGATGGCGAGGTCGGAGAGGGCTAGGGTTACACAGAGTCAGTTACAATGGTTGGAGATCTACATATCCGTATTGCCAAGCTTGCCTTCCACGCCAAGGAAAGTCCTATCCAGACACGGGACGAAGTCTTCAATCTTGTATCCTCATAGTCCAAGAGTCCGGCCAAAGGTATAGTCCGGCTATCCGGACACCCCCTAATCCAGGACTCCCTCAGTTAGATTGACTATAAATGCACTTCATGGAGAGAGAAAAGTGATTTTTCAGTGGTCCTAATGAGAACTGTCTCCAGTTAGCACCTCTTGGGTGGGATAGTTTTTTTGGTGGGTTTGGTGCAACTTGCTCCAATTTAAACCCTCATGCTTGGATACTTTAGGGCTATTTGAACCCCAACTAGCTCAAACTAACTCTAACCCATGGATCCAAACAGGGCCTCTGGCCAGTCTCGACGCGGAGCAGTCGCGTGCACCGGGAAGCGGCGCTCTCTCGGCCGTCGCGCCACTTCAAAGTCGGTGCCAGTGAGAGCTCGCCTCCGCTCTGGCCGAGCATTAATGCGGCACTGACGCTCCAGGGCGACGCTGACCGTTTCACATGGGAAGCGCGCGCTGGCAAGGGAGTATAGGTTTTGAACCGTTTCAGGTGTAGTACTGGTAGTTTGCAAAACTACTCAATTATTGCACTCAGTTTCCTAAGAAATTGTGGTAAAAAATGTTACTCCATAGCCCGCTTCCCTTCTCCTTCCTCTTCCACCACCCGCGCAAGTCCGCGGGAAGTGACCGGTCAACCCTTATATATGAGTGCTAGCACAAAAAGATGCATGCATGACCACTAAAATTTCCATATTAAAGCGCCGCTCCGGCGGGAGTATGGCGTATGTTGTTACCTTCGGCTGGCCCATGGCTACCGAGCGACGGCGACCAGAGAAGAGGCGGCGGGAGGGGAATGAATGCAGCTACTGTTTGGGTTCGCCTTCCAGCTTAAATAAATGCGCGGCATCACGTGTACCCGCGGGTGCACAAATTGTAACATACGTCTCTGCTTAAGTGGGCGTCACGTAACTAGTGTGTGCATGAGAGAGATTCTGAGAGATAGAGTGCGTGTGTGCGACTCTACTCTTCGGACATGTACTCAACCTTTTGCATCGGGATATAAGTATACTGGTATTTACTTTAGCTAGTGATTTATGTGGCCATGTTAACGTGGTTGTGTCAAAAAAAATGTCACTTCCTTCTCGTGATTTGCATTATATAATTACAAGCAAGATTCTCGTGCATTGCATGGAACATCAATATGCATTTTTTTTACAAAACACCTATTGTGATTGACCCATGCAGGAGTAATCCCATGTGGAAAAACTAATGATATCTCGAGAATTTTATCGAAAAACTGGTATCTCGAGAATGTCATCGAAAAAATGAAAGATGAGAGATAAGGCGAGGAGGAGTGGAGCGTGGTGGTGACTGGTGGTCGGAATGCGCGGATGCATGGGGATGGACGGCGCCGCCAGGCGGCAGCGGCCACCATGCATGCTAGATTGTTACAGAGACTTATTCCTTTTTTAATTGCCGAGCAATAGGTTGCAGGAGATAATGAAGTGGAGAGAGGTGCGGGTATCTTTTGTAAAATTATCATAGTTTGCTTTCTATCCTCAGATATAGACCATACAGTCTGTATTACAAGATGGCAGGCACACCATCACCGCCAACTCGTTTTTTATAAGGGTACAAATGATAAGTTTGCTGACTACTAAAGTAAAGTGGAATTTGTCCATGTTATGCAAGTAAATAAAGGTGATTGTTTATCATGCGGGTAAGGTTGGATGAACAGTGGTAGGAACAAATGCTTCGCCTAGAGCATGCGTGTGTGAGATGGAGTCTTAGTGTGTGTGTGGTGTGTGTGTCTGTGTGAGAGAGAGAGAGAGGAGAGAGAGAGAGATGGAGTCTTAGTTTGTGTGTGTGTGTGAGAGAGAGATGGAGTCTTAGTGTGTGTGTGTGGGGGGGTGTGCGTGTGTGCGTGTGTGTGTGAGAGAGAGAGATGGAGTCTTAGTGTGTGTGGGGGGTGCGCGTGTGTGTGTGCATGTGTGTGTGTGTGTCGCGGGGTCCTCTCTGGCGGATGTAATTTAAGTGTGCCTGGCTTCATCATAGAGAGGTGATGTGTATGGCAGAGGCCACCAACGATGGGGTGCGAGAGAGAAAATGCCCGTAGAGAGGGAAGAGAAGGTGTGTGCGCAAGAGAGGAGTCGACATCGAGAGAACGTGTTTGTTTGAGAGACACCGAGGAAGACTACTATATATCGATGGTGCATGTAGGCGGGAATTAAACAAAGGGATGGTCTTATTGGTTTCGGGGATATAGGGGAAGAGTGAGAGGCCGGGGGGTAGCTAGAAGGAGATTGTTAAGTGTGAGTGTGTGTTTTACCCATCCAGGTGGAAGTTATGTGCACAAAAGAGGAGAACGATTCGATGTGGTGTTAGGATCGAGGGCAATTAACTACGTATGGAGACATAGAGACCTTGAACATGCATGTGTGACAGGTATACATGTATACATGGGATGTGTGTGTGTGCGCGCGCGCATGATCGAGATAAAAGAAAGAAGACATAAGTCATAAGATCAACGACATGGGAGAGACGAATCGGTATGACAATATGCATGCATGTGAGAATGCAGGGAAGATGGCCCGACAATTGAGCATGTGTTCTTGTCCTTAAGAGATAGTGGTGTGGGCTGGAGCATGCATCTATGGCGAGCAGAGGGAGTGAGGCACAACGATTGTACAAAAGAGACCAACCTATAAATGCATATGTATGGAGAGACATATATAGTGTGGGTGATAGGAAGCAAGACTCCGTGCGAGAAAGAAATGTTGACGGAGAAACTACAGATAGATACAGACATGGAGATGCTAGCTAGAGGGACATCCACTAGTTTGGGTGTTGGAGATGACCGTCGGGTGGTTCAAAGGGTGAAGTTAAATATGTGTGTGATAGGGCACTTGAATGCATGTAGAGACAAACATATGTAGTGTGCGTGATAGGAATCAAGAGTGAGGGCGAGAAAGAAGGTTGATGGAGAAACAGATAAATAGAAAGATAAAGATGCTAGCTAGTGTGCATTAGAGATATGAGTCAAGTGGATTAGAAGGCTGGGTTATGTGTGTGGGTGTGAGTCACATACAAACAGATATCAGAGAGAAATGAGATCTAGAGACGGATTTTTGTGTCTGCAAGAAAGAAAGATATTTCACAACGAGAGTGATAGCTAGAGAGACATACGAGGGAACGCAAGATATCTCTAGGGAGAGAGGGTGTGTGTGAGCGACATACAAGAGAAAAATGGAGAAATATGAGACCCTCGGAGACAGAGTTTGTGTTTGTGTGTGAGAAAGAAATATTGAAGAGGAAGAGTCGTAGGTTCTCATATCTAAGGAGCGAAAGACATCTCTGTATGAGGGGTGTGCGAGTGGCACACATGGGAATAGTAGAGAGAAATGAGACCCCGGGAGACAAAGTTTTGTGTTTGTGTGTGACAAAGAGATTCCACATGGAGAATCATAGTTAGAGACACATAGCAGGGAGCGAGATATACTTAGAGAGAGATAGAGTGATGAATGTCGAGGGAGAGAGTACCGTTAGTGTGTTATGAAGATAAGATCATTGTCGACATACAGGTAGCACGAGAGATACCTGAGAGACGATGAATGCGTATAGGTCCAGAGAGATAGTCCTATATAAGCATGAGTGATAGCTATATGAGACGAATATTTGGATTAAAGGGGATTCAAATATTTAAATTGGAGATCACGACATCGATAATATCATAACGCAAATTGGTGTATCAAACATGTATATTCATTTGAATTTGGGCACACGTGTAATGTTATATAGTTTATCAATATTGGTGATCCATAGATTCTTCAATTACAAACAATGCATGGTTTATATGCAATTAATGTCTAAACGGGATTACACTATATGTTGCGTGTGTGAAACACATTATACATGTTTGAGAAGTAAAAAAGAACCCGCATGAAACACACATTAATTGGAGACAGTTAGCAAGGAATGCATACATTGGATTTCAACATAAAGTGGTTTCAAATATTTGAAAATCCAAATTGATGGATACAACCTTATGAATCTGAGATCATGCCATTTGTAAACCATATTTATGTATAAATGGTGTTGTGCTTTTGAAAGTATATATAAAAAATGATGTATATAGAATGTAATTCCAATTGAAAATGGATCCCGCCCAAAAAAATAGAATACAAACGGGATTCAAATGGAGTTGGCACGGTAAATGTGCACTCTGCAAAATTTGAACGAAGCGGGGAAAGTCGCAGTAACCGCCCGAAACCAAAATCTGCGAGATGGAAATCACTACTGCCTATCCCTGCCACGCAAAGCCTATCTACTGGATTTCTATATGTTTCGATAGGGGTAGGTTTGTAATTTCACCCAAACGTGACGTAACCGCCTCTCACCCGGATTCATACATGGTGGGCGCCAAAATACAGTGTGTCCTCGGCCGAAATCGACTCTCTCCCCAATTCATATTCATACACGGTGGGCGGCAAAAACAAACTCTCGTCGGCAAATATTTGGTGTATGCGAGATTACAGTCCTATCCCCAACCGACTAATGTTGCTGTGATGTAGTAGAAATTTGAAATGGGGGCTAAGTTTGTAAATTTCCTCGCATTTGAGACAAGCGCGCCCAAAATACATGGTTCCCCCCTTCCTCTCTACCTCCCTTTTCCCCATTCGTACTCCGTGGGCGCCAAAACACCCTCTCCACCCCACCCTCCTCCGTGCGCCGCCATCCGCCACCCCATCCACTGCCATCCTCCTCCACCATGCCGGAGCTGATACCCCGATGCAGCCGTCCATTACAAGAGATCGACCTCTCTCATCCACGGCTTCGGACCGGGATCCTTGCATCTCGTCCTCTCGCTTCATCCCCGCCGTCGTCCACCTTGTCAGCGCCGCTCCTACGACCGTCTCGTCCACCGCGCCCCACCGCCACCGTCTACCCTCCTA